>NC_135498.1:49721365-50013865 GCF_052857255.1 Amblyomma americanum
TCGTCCCCAGAAAAAGTCAAATTTTTTTTCTGCGGTGTAGTTGTGCTTTGCTGCCGTACAGTTGGGCGTAGGTGGTGGTTAAGAAAGTGCTCAACTTGAGGCAGAGGTACTGAAAACCGATGCAGTATAAATTGTCTTGCCTTCTATCCTTTATTTCCGCTGCCCCAGCTCAGGTGCCGCCGATACAGTGATGGCAGATGCCGGGGTGAGCAAAAATCTTTTAACTTCCTTTTTATTTTATATTTGATTAAACACTTACTACTACTACTAAATTGTCTTCAAAATACTTAAGAGCAAGCGAGCGAACGTTACAATCAACCCAAAATCAACTTCTCGAGAAAAGCTCACACCGAGCAGGAATGGTGGGCCTGTCTTGATTATTCTTAGGGGGACGTATCAGCGCGGACCGCAGGGCGACGCGAAGAACGAAGACAACTGACACACAAGCGCTGGATAACCAGCTAACCACACCCATATACCTAGGCTGTTCTTAGGCGTTAGTAAATTCCGCAGGCAAACATTTGAGCCTGTGAGTAAGTGAGTGAGTTACTGACTGACTTACTGACTGAGAGACTGGGTGGCTGGGTGAGTGAGTGCGTGACTGCGTGATTCAGCGAGTGAGTGATTCAGTGAGTGATTGACTGAGTGAGTGACTTACTGACTGATTCAGTGAGTGCGTGAGTGAGTGACTGAGTGATTCAGTAAGTGAGTGACTGAGTGATTCAGTGAGTGAGTGAGTGACTGAGTGTTTCAGTGAGTGATTGAGTGAGTGACTGAGCGATTCAGTGAGTGAGCGAGTGAGTGACTGAGTGATTCAGTGAGTGACTGAGTGAGTGAGTGACTGAGTGATTCAGTGAATGATTGACTGAGTGAGTGAGTTGACTGAGTGATTCAGTGAGTGAGTGAGTGACTGAATGATTCAGTGAGTGAGTGAGTGCGTGACTGAGTGATTCAGTGAGTGAGTGAGTGCGTGACTGAGTGATTCAGTGAGTGAGTGAGTGCGTGACTGAGTGATTCAGTGAGTGAGTGACTGAATGATTCAGTCAGTGAGTGAGTGCGTGACTGAGTGATTCAGTGAGTGAGTGACTGACTGAGTGATTCAGTGAGTGATTGACTGAGTGAGTGAGTGGCTGAGTGATTTAGTGAGTGAGTGACTGAGTGATACAGTGGGCGAGTGAGTGAGTGAGCTAGTAAGTGACTGAGTGATTCAGTGGGTGAGTGAGTGACTGAGTGAGTGAGTTAGTGAGTGACTGAGTGATTCAGTTGAGTGAGTGAGTGATTCAGTGAGGGAGTGAGTGAGTGACTGAGTGATACAGTTAGTGAGTGAGTGAGCTAGTAAGTGAGTGAAAGAGTGAGTGACTGAGTGATTCAGTGAGTGATTGAGTGTGTGAGTTAGTGAGTGAGTGAGTGACTGAGTTATTCAGTGAGTGAGTGAGTTAGTGAGTGAGTGACTGAGTTATTCAGTGAGTGAGTGAGTGAGTTAGTGAGTGACAAAGCTCCTAATCACTTTCTATATGCAGGGCCGGTAGTCTCCACGGGCACGTTTTCCACGTGGAGCCACGTTTTAAAACTTGGTGCTTTTTCCGCAAATCGTCGCAATAGTCGCATTTAGCTCCGCGACACCCGCTCGTTTAGCTCGCGACTCCCCCTTTTCTGCGAAGCAACCCTTACACGAACGTGCCTTACATTTCCCTGATATCTTCGTTACATACTCCGTTCCCTGCACTCTAGATCAAGGCCAAGAAAACGCCCGTTTCTCTAGAAATCCTCAGCGCACTATAACTCACTGGGATCCTTTCTCAGACAGCCGTTCTCGTTACTTGTGTTTCATTTTACCTCTAAAACAAGCAAAGCGGTCGGCACAACTGATATCGTCGGAATCGGCAGACCAAACAGAAAAAAACTGCCGACAGGTTTACGTGGAACCCCACTGTGGGCACCAAAACGGTGACCTTCTATCAATACAGCGTGCACCGCGTGGGGCACCCAAGCGTCGGGGCGAAGAGCTACAGAGGAGCGCGTAGGCGCTGGCTGCATGCGCAGGCGTTGCTAACCGCAGCGTGGCTTATTTGAACAAGCGCAGAACGAGGGCCAGACAGAGGAAGAAAGCGGAACGCAACGGAAACAAGTTCAAGGCAGCGCTGGGCTCCTTTTCACAATTGGGACTAAACAGGCGCCTGTCCGCCGGAGCTGTTGTTTGAGATGCTGTCTCCCAAGCAGCGGGGGGCTTTGAGAAACAGCTCCTCCGCGCGGGAAGGCCAGCCAAAGACGCAACCGAAACGGAGAGCGAGACATTGCGCTCTGTGCGGATACGCGTGTGAGCCTCTCGGAAAGTGTCGAAAGCTCTCTGATGAAGCCGTCTGTGCGCTGCGTATGGATAACGGGTTAAGAGCGCCTTGCCTGACAGCGAGTCTCTGTTTTAGCCCCACTTTCCGGTGTAAAGTTTTCGCTCGCTTTCGAGGTTTATATAGCTCAGGCGAGGCGTCGCTTTCAAATCGTACCCTGAAATTCTGGACAAGGGCATTTTTTTTCGACGAGGTGTAGTTTACGGACGCAATTCTCTTGCATAACAATCAATATATCCGCAGGCATACCTCCTCGCTACGGTCGTAGTTTTCTGTTATTTGTTGTAAAAAAAGCACCCACCCCTAGGTATTTTAAGACAGTCCTAAATGCTCGCTGCAGAGCGCAGGACAAATTTTATAATAAGGGAGTAATTTACTCATTGGCATCCACCCAAGCGCAGCGATACGGCTACAAAGGAAAGCTGTACAGCTTTCTCAGAAACTTTCGTAGTTTCGGAGTCCGGGGTTCAAACCCCGGAGTTTGTACCCTAAACATTTGACCAGGACAAAGTTTAGAGCTGAGAGGTTGCTATGCACTGGAAGAATATACTGTTCACACCACCAATAAGTTCCCAAGAGTATCTTACAATATTTCACATTTGCCTCAAAATTAAAAGTGGAGTCCAAAAAAGCTGGACCTAGATGCGTTGCTCGTCGTTGCCGGCGCACTTATTTTGCTTTTAGTGCTCCCAGCTTGTCTGAATTTTAGTCAGCGCCGATGCAAATAATAATAATAATAATTGGTTTTGGGGGAAAGGAAATGGCGCAGTATCTGTCTCATATATCGTTGGACACCTGAACCGCGCCGTAAGGGAAGGGAGAAAGGAGGGATTGAAAGAAGAAAGGAAGAGAGAGGTGCCGTAGCGGAGGTTTCCGGAATAATTTCGACCACCTGGGGATCTTTATCGTGCACTGACATCGCACAGCACACGGGCGCCTTAGCGTTTTTCCTCCATAAAAACGCAGCCGCCGCGGTCGGGTTCGAACCCGGGAACTCCGGATCAGTAGTTGAGCGCCCTAACCACTGAGCCACCGCGGCGGGGCAAGCGCCGATGCTGCAAAAGTGAAATTTTTTATCTCCGTCCGTGCAAAGCAAACTGCATTTCGATACGAAAGGCGTTTTCCTCGTGTAATCCAATGAACACAATTCTAATTTATTAATTAGGTGCAGAACTGACTTCGAAAAAAATATTATTTTTTGTTATTGTTGTCAACATAAATGGAGATGTGGATGCATGACAGCGGCGTCGGCTATTTCTTTTCGCATAAAGGAAGAAATCGCTCTGTAACTGGCGAATTAAATGTGAGCAAAACACAGCTACAATGCACTTATTTGCACAATGCGCACCGCCATTACAGAGGTTGCTAATCTGCTATTTTATGTCCCGCTGTGATAACCACGTCACTTTGGGCTTCCACAAAGGAAATATATGTATCCATAATGTATAATATGTACAATGTTTGTTGGTTGCTGGTAATATTAGCTCTATTTCTTTGGAATCATCGCGTTTAAAGCTTCAGCCGTCACTTTGAGCTTCCACAAAGGAAATATATGTATCCATAATGTATAATATGTACAATGTTTGTTGGTTGCTGGTAATATTAGCTCTATTTCTTTGGAATCATCGCGTTTAAAGCTTCAGCTACCCCCGTGTCTCTTTGTGATCCGAACGTCGCCTTTATCGCCATACTATTCAAGCAGCTTCGATCCACGTGTATCTGAAACCTTTGTCAAAAATACACAAGCCACTAATGTGAATCCTATGTGGCGCTGTCTGGATCCTTTTGAATCGCCATCGCTCGAAGTCCCTAAGTGGGTGAGGGCTCCTGCTGTCCTCAGCCCTTGAGAGCTTGGGAGTCCCGGCAGTGCTAAAAGAGTCCCACAGTAGGGCCTAATAGTGAAATTGGTGCCCTCTACATTTCTGGCTGCTCACATGCAGCCTTTGCCAGATGAGTAACCAGGCTGCATGGTTTGCTTCTAATTCGAAAAGCAGAGCCCTTACGGCTTCCCTAACGATCAAAAAGTTCTCGAAAGGAGAGGACAAGGGTTCTCCTTACCATACATAGATTTAGAGCTTCAACATACAACTGAGAAGCTAACCGTCCAGCCTGGTTACTTGTGGCAGAGACTGTACATACTGAACCCCATTGGGTTGCCAACGCTCATCCAACACCCTGCGCGAAGTTGACAGACCCGTCGCGTCCAACCCCGTTTTTTTAAGTGAAGCGTTCGCCGGCACAAGGCAATATAGCCGGCTGGTCTGTGCTGGACTTCATTTTGCACATCGCCTCGGCGTTGCTCGGCAATTTCGCGTTGCTTCCTCGGCGCTTGCATGCATAAAATACGCGAGCGTGCTCAAAACAAGAGCGCGTTTCGCGCGTCCGGCGCCCCGCGTGCGTGCCTCGTCGTGCGACTCTTGTTAAGCAGGCACCGAGGGCGGCCGGGTCGAAACTTTGTATACGCTCGCCTTTCGTGTTGTCGGACGCTGTACGGCGCCGGCCGTGAAGACGAAGGGGCGAGCGACCGTTCGGCGTCAGCTCAGTCGTGCGCGCTGGGCAACGCCTCGACGCGCCGTCTCCTCTTCCGCAGGCGCCGGACGCGTGTGCGGAGGAGGGCTGGCCGGACGCCTCCGCTGCTCCAAGACGGATCGCTGTCAACGGAATTGGGATTCTTTCTCCGGCAACTCTCGGCGCGGAGCACCCGGATGCGCCTGTTTCTGCCTTTGTGTGTGTGTGTGTGTGTGTGTGTGTGTGTGTGTGTGTGTGTGTGTGTGTGTGTGTGTGTGTGTGTGTGTGTGTGTGTGTGTGTGTGTGTGTGTGTGTGTGTGTGTGTGTGTGTGTGTGTGTGTGTGTGTGTGTGTGTGTGTGTGTGTGTGTGTGTGTGTGTGTGTGTGTGTGTGTGTGTGTGCGTGTGTGTGTGTGTGTGTGCGTGTATGTGTGTGTGCGTGCGTGTGCGTGTGTGTGTGCGTGTGTGTGTGTGTGTGTGTGTGTGTGTGTGTGTGTGTGTGTGTGTGTGTGTGTGTGTGTGTGTGTGTGTGCGTGCGTGCGTGTGTGTGTGTGTGAGAGAGAGATGTGATGTGATCAGGAGAAAAATGCGCATTACTTCATTTTTAATTTCCGCGTTGCAGGACAAGTCGTCATCTTGTCTTTAGTTATCTCTCAGGTTTTACTGCACTCTATCCCGAAAATGGTTATAACGAGACTAACCGCAGCACTCCGTCCTCGAGACAAACGGCTGGTCAGTCGGGAGACCAGCTTTGACTGGTGAGCCGTTTACAGATACCCTCTCCGGAGTTATTATTTATTCTTTCACGGGTGTAATGCCTGTAACAACTCTGTTTATCCGTGTAGCTAGCGTATCTGCCCGTTTTAGAATTTTCTGCCTTAAAGTGATACTAATCCGCTCCATAACAGCGTCTCTCTAAACAAGCACCGATTTCTGAGATGCACTTGAGGCAAGAGTACATATACAAATAAGATGTCCTAGACGAAGTTGCGAGTACGTTCCTCAATTTCGTCAGATGTACTCAGTGTTATTGAGGCTCGGGCCAGCCATGGATTATTCGTCTCACGTAGCATATATAGCTGCAGAACATTTCGAGTATGTCTCCCCAATCCGTAGCTTTTGGATGCAAGGCTGCGTTAAAAATTAAAGTTCGAGTTTGACCGTACACTGTAAACAGAAAGGAGTAAAAAGAGTTCAGAACACTAACTTTTATAAAGGGAGTACACTAGAGGACAGTTTACTCCCTTTTTACTCCCACGTAGGCGTATTCGTGTTTAGGGTGTACGGCGCAATCGGTGCTCGTGCGGTGCGCTCTCTTTCAATCGCTACAGAGGATAATGCGAAACAGATGTTGGCAGCGCCGGCGTAACACAGAAGAGGAGCTAGGAAGCGGTCTGGCCAGAGACAGCAAAGAAGCTACAGCTTTCGTGCACCTTTCCGGCATCAACCAGGACTGGAAGCCTTATAATTACCCAGTCGTGCAACGTGTGTGTTGGTATTTTCTTTGATTGAAACCTAACATTTCATTAGAATATCCTGTGGGTGTTGGGAATTTACTTAAAGGCAAAAGGAGGCAACCAAGGTTTTAATTAAAAAGTCGACGTTCCAAATTGACTGGGTTCCTTCATCAGAGGTGACAGCGGGCAGTCCGGCCTGCAGTTCTAAAGGGTTGACAGGGGTCGGAAGGGGATCTTCGGAAGGGAGCGGGGGTGTCGTTTAAGCTTAGGGGGAGGGTAGAGACGACCAAAGATTAATTTCCTTGCTTGCTTGTCTCTTTGCATCCTACGCTCCTATGTCTCTCAGAGTTCAAACCAAAGGCGGCTCCTTTAAACAAGACCCCGTAGCTTTTGCGTGCATATAAAACTTCTTATTTCAATTTATGTCGTCTTGTGCTATAGCTCATTCTGTTCGGCACTATAATCAACCGCCAAGGCCACGACGCTCATGTGTATTTCCACACCAAACTTCGTTACTTTCACCCTCTCATGATAGACAAGAGTAAAATAACCTAAGAGCCAACGGAGAGGACAACAACAGAAAAACTCCTAGCCTTACTCGCTGTCGTTGCGTGAAATACGAGTGCGTGTCGAAACAGTGGTGGGCGCGCGCTCAAATTGCTCGGTTACAATTGTTGCCAAGGCGCGCGTGCAAGCGAACGACTGCGCCAGCGAGAGTTCCCGCTACGACGCCTTTGTTTTACGGTACCGCTCGTGCTCGAGGCGTTCGCCGACTCCGGCTACTTTTTTTTTTTGCGCTGGGTGGGTGAAACTCAGCCTACCCCTAACGCGCGACGCTGCCTGCGTGCAATCTCTTTCTTGTCACCCCCCCCTCCACCCCCTCCTTCCTCTTAGAAAGAGAATTAGTGTACCCTCACTTCCTCGGTGCCTTAGGCCTATCGCTCACCCTCTCTCAATTGTTTGCCCCGGCCAAGCGTCATTGTTGCCCAACTCCCATTGTCCGTAGATAAAAGCGAAGAGCAGTGAGTGGCCCATTCAGAATCCTGCATCGTCAAATTGTTATAATGCGGGTAAATATTTAAGAAGCCTTACGTGTCAAAGCTGAGCGGTTAGAAAGATCAATTAGATGAAATCATTCAAGCCATGCAGCTTTCCTACCTGCTTTAAGCGCTTCCTCCTTTCTGCTGATTGAGATCTGACAGATGCTCGCGCGATGTTTTTGAAGTCGATTACAGTTGGACAAGTTTGGACGAGGTCGCGTTAAGAAAACCATGCACAGTGTTGTTCTCTTCCTGCTTGGTCACTGCTCCAATTACCCGTGCTCCTATCCGTTCTATCTCATTGTCACTCCTTTTTATAAAAGGGTATGCACTAGAGGTCAGCTTACCTCCCTTTTTACTCCCAGATAGGCGTATTTGTGTTTAGAGTGATAACATCAGAATTCCGAGATCCTAACGGGACGCCACGATTCATTTATTTATACCAGTGCCTGCAGCTCCACAAGTGCATTACTTCAGGACGAACATTTGAGAATTCGGCTATGCGAGAGACGTCACTCTGAGCCCGAAGAAAGGGACATATTCAGGACTGCGAAAGTATCTGTAGCAATTGGCCAAGCCTAAAGTGTGCAAAAATTACGTTCCACAAATATTTGAGAAATAGTTTCCTGCAACAAACTTTCACTATCCCTTCGGTAGTGCGGGAGGAAAATACAAAACAGCTAATACTGCACACTTCTCAAGAGCCCCCAAATCTCATCATCATTATCATCATCATCATCATAGCCCGACTACGCCCACTGCAGGGCAAAGGCCTCTCCCAAGTGTCTTCATTAACCCTGTCCTTTGCCAGCTGCGGCCACCGTATCCCCGCAAACTCCTTAATCTCATCCACCCACCTAACTTTGTGCCGCCCCCTACATGATTCCTATAGCCCAGACCTGTCCGTGTAGCACTGTGAGAATGCCCGATTACGAGAAGTCCTTGATAGCGATCGAGTGTTCGATAACGATAGCGTTCGATTGCAAGTGCCCGATTAAAATCTACATTGGAGAGAGCTGCCTGTACAGCTATCGTCTTAAAAACAACTAAAAGAAAAACCGAAAGCGGGCGAAGGTATGGAAAAGGTAGCAAAAAAAGAAGTTACGAAAATGCCTTCGAGCTATTAGCGCAGACAAGGAGAGCCCTGTCAGCGAGGTCCGCTGGTCGACTAATAGGCGTGTGTTGGTAATGTATGGGAAATTTGATGAATGGCCACGAAAATGGCCCCTCTCCTCAGGACTATCGTGTGGTAATTTCCGTAGTTAATTTTTCTCGTCTAAACTTTTCACTTGTGGCGCACTAGTTCGGTCATTTAGCGAAACCCTACCGCTCCTGAAAATGTGACGGATGGTTTGTGATGGCATTGTAATCGCTGATATGCAAGCAGAGAACCCGCCGAAATTGTCTCGCTGATTAATTAATGTCAGGAACCTAATCATAAGGACCTCGTTTCAGGTGTGGTTTTCGTGATAAATCCCGAGTATTTTTTTTTTGTTCTCTCATCGCCTAAGACTTTCCTTGTCCAGAAGCGGAGTCTTGGACATAGCCAAGCCATTCATCAACACTGAGGTACTGGGTGTACTAGGACATCGCCGGTGTTGCTTTTCCAGTTTTTTTTTCGGTTCCATTATTATTTCTTGGAATTTTTTATGTGCGCGAAATCTCCTGAAGCAATTTTCGGTAATGATATTCCGCGCGCACGTCCCTACTGGAGGTCCCTAATTTTAAAGCACCCCTCTTATTCCTTTATATCCCTTCTTTTCTTTCCTTTAGTGCAGGGTAACAAACCGGAACTTCCTTCCGGTTAACCTCGTCGCATTTCCTTTTCTTAATGCTCTCTCTCGTAGCACGATTTCAGAATGAGAGACGCACCTGGTGGTAGTTGTGTGTCGAAATTTAAAGCTTTGTAGCGGACACAATGAAACGACTCGCGGTATAGCGCTATGATGTATAAACGATCCTCATTAAGTCAAGAAAAATGCATGTTTTCATGAAGCCTAGTGTTCGGGTAGAGCCAGCTGACAGCCCATAACATCAACCAACTAGCCCGACAAGTCCTGTTGAAACATAACATGTCTATTTATTACATGTTATACTTCATTTTTTTTTGCTTTCCATATAATATTTGCGGTAATCATTACTTTCATGAAGTTATATCATTACTCAATCTGTTGCTGAACGGCCCCAGAAATGTATAATTAATTATTCATCCCTTCCTTAGCCACGATCATTTGTTGGTGTTTCTTAGCGACTTTTTTTTTCTTTACTGGCGTGCTCTGGACATGAGTGATTGGAGCAATGTCCTCGAAAGCATTAAATGCAAAATTTATCATAAGCGTCATCATTCGACCCTTCGATTCTTCTACTGTGCACGAGAATCCGTCAGAGCTGCCCTCGGAGTGGATGATATTTCATGGTATGGTATGGTATGCGGTGCGGTGCGGTGTGGTTTAGTGTTGTGTTCTCTGCTTGCATGCTGGGGTGTGGTGTGGTAAGGTATGGTATGGTATGCAGTGTGGTGTGGTGTGGTTTAGTGCTGTGTGCTGTGCTTGCATGCTGTGGTGTGGTATGGTATGGTAAGCAGTGCGGTGCGGTGCAGTTTAGTGTTGTGTTCTGTGCTTGCATGCTGGGGTGTGGTGTGGTATGGTACGGTGTGGTATGGTATGCAGTGCGGTGTGGTTGTGTTGTGTTCTGTGCTTGCATGCTGTGGTGTGGTGTGGTTTGGTGTGGTATGGTATGGTATGCAGTGCGGTGTGGTTTTGTGTTGTCTGATGTGCTTCCATGCTGGGGTGTGATGTGGTATGGTATGGTATGCAGTGCGGTGTGGCTTAGTGTTGTGTGCTGTGCTTGCATGCTGTGGTGTCTGTGGTGTGGTATGGTATGGTACGGTATGGTATGCAGTGCGGTGTGGTTTAGTGCTGTGTACTGTGCTTGCATGCTGTGGTGTGGTGTGGTATGGTATGGTATGCAGTGCGGTTTGGTTTAGTGTTGTGTGCTGTGCTTGCATGCTGTGGTGCGGTGTTGTATGGTATGGTATGGTATGCAGTGCGATGTGGTTTAGTGCTGTGTGCTGTGCTTGCATGCTGTGGTGTGGTGTGGTTTGGTGTGGTATGTCATGGTATGTATGGTATGGTATGAAGTGCGGTGTGGTTTTGTGTTGTGTTTTGTGCTTGCATGCTGTGGTGTAATGTGGTGTGGTGTGGTGAAGTGTGGTGCGGTGCAGTGCGGTATAGTTCGGTGTGATGCCGTGTGGTATGGTGTCTTGCGGTGTAGTGTGGTTTGAGGTGATGTGGTATGGTATGGTATGTTGCGGCACGGTGTCGCATGGGCAGATGTGGTTTTGGTCTATGGTATGGTATCGTGTGGCATCGGGTGGTGGGGTGTAATGTGTTTTGTTTAACGTAATTACTTGTCGTGGAGACCAACTATTACTCAATTTAAACCTAATGAACATTTTGGATTGGTGCAATCAGTGGGACATGAAACTTCACGCTCAAAAAACCGTATTTATAATATTAACTAAATAATCAGCCTATATTGTACCCCTACGCTCTTCCATCATTTCCACTTTCGGAGCTAACTGAATATAAACATCTTGGCGTGACGATAACTAATAATCTAAGCTGGAATAAACATATAAGTAACGTATGTGCATCGGTTTTTTTTTTAGCTTTGTGCCCTCAAGCACGAACTGAAGAATGCTCCAGCAGACTTTTAAACATTTAGCCTATTCATTATTAATCAGACCCAAGTTAGAATACGCTTCCATCCTCTGGGACCCATTTACTAAAACTAACATTCAAGCACTTGAAATGATCCAGCGCAAGACCATTCGATTCATCTTTTCAAAATACCGTTCAACCGACTCACCTGCGGCCATAATGCGAGCACACCGAATTCAAACATTGCAGGTAAGACGTAAAATTATCAGATTAAAATTTCTTTTCCTTCTCAAACATAACAAGTTGTCAATGTGCCCGGATCCTTACGTCAAGCCATTTTCCGCTCCACGGCCAACAGGACCGGACATCGCCACTTTAGTTCACTAACTCCATTCACCGCCAGAAATAACCTATTTAAATCGTCCTTCCCTCGCACCGTAACTGAATGGAATGCTTTACCTTTAACAGCACTATGTGACATAGACTCCATTGAAGAAATAGAAGATTGACGCCATAAAACTTATTTACTTATTTGGCTTTGTATTTCGAATTTTCTTTCAGTGTGTGTATATATATATAAGGTAAAGGAAATGAGGGGCTCGTTTGACAACCTTATGAAGGGAGCCAACAGTCACCGAAACCAAAGTTGTTCTGGTTGTTTTTCTGCTGTTTATAAGTAATTTTTTTAAGCGATAGATTAATCTAAGTATTATTATCCCACTGTTAAGCACAACACATAAAAAAATTAAACATTTTTCTATGCACCTTGGTTCGGTGTCTGTTGGCTCCTTTCATAAGTATATATATATATATATATATATATATATATATATATATATATATATATATATATATATATATATATATATATATATATATATATATATATATATATATATATATATATATATATATATATATATATATATGAGTTGAAGTACACTTGAAGAAACTTTTATCTACCCACGGTTTCGAACGGTGGACCGTTCTTCATCGGGGTAAGATGGCCAAGCTTCGATCACTTATGGCATTGCAGCATTTTGGGGCATATATAAGTGCGCAGAATAAGGTTTTCGTAATTGACCTTCAGATGCTTGACGCATTCAGATAGGAAGAAACGATGGAAGTCTCCAATGCTCTGCGAAGTGCAGCCTTGTCTCCCGGAATACACGCTGCATTGTCAATAAAAGCGCGAAATATTATGCTGCTGTTGTTATTGTTAGCCTCTTCGGAAATAGAGCATACGCACGAGGAGGGACCAGCCACAGTTTAGTGGTGAGTGGAAAAAAAAACATCCAAGAGATTTAAAGGAGAAGAAAGGCTTAAGCATATATATATGAACAAATGTAAAATAAAACGAGATCATAGAACTGAAAAAAATATATACAGATTCATAATATGGTTTTCAAATATCGTGAAAGAATTTGGAATAATTATTAGTGCGATTAACAATGGAATCTGTCGGTTGCAATGATGAAGCCGTGAAGTCCGCAAAACCCTGAGTCAGAGCATAGATCCTACAATGAGGCCAGCAATTTTTTTCGTATTCTCAGTTATTTTCCTCGTCTTCCCCAGCATTTATCATCTTACGATCCCAGCAGAGATGCGTACCGCTACATGGAGCACAGGAGGCTGGCGGAGCATACTGCCGAATTTCTATATGGCACTTGGATCATACTGGCACCAACATCGCCAAAAAAAATAGCATCTTCCGATTCCGTGACCTTTCTCGAAGGAGCCATCGAAAGCAACCTGAAGAGGTTTTCTCAGCCAGGAAGGAACAAAGTTTTGTTACGAGCCAACTTCGAAGCCGCAATAGTTGCTTTGTTACCGACAGCTCTGGGGAAGAGCTCGAGGGCAGGCTGATATGGATTGCATCCTGGGAAATTCAAGTCTAATTTGAAGCCAAAAGAGAATGAGAAAGAGGGAAAGTTGCTAAGTGTTATGAGGACGACGGCGTTAACTCTGCGCATAGCTGAATAAAGTAGTAGGAGGCTTTGTTGTTATTCCTCAAGGCAATTTCGAAGAAAAAGTCATTGGAGCAGAGGTGAACAATATTCAGTCTGTGAAGTTTCTGCCTCAGAAGCGTCAGATGGCTGCAGTATATTCGCTTCAGGTGCCTGATTTACGTGATTACGTGCCCTGAGTTGACATCTGAGGCGTCACCACGGGACTGACTAGCGGCCGTATAATTTGCCAATAGTCACTTGTATACCGACAAGTACCGCCAATATAAATAGCAACGACCTCAACTTAAGCTTGTCATACTTCCGAAATTGAACCCTTACGGCAACATCCCACGACTGAGGTGTTTGAAGCATAGCTTCAAGGGTTCATAACGCAGAATGCGTCTGTCGCTGCCAGTGCATGCTTCTCTATAGTCTTCAGATACTCGCCGCCAATAACTCCACCCCCCCCCCCCCCGCCCCTCTTTTTTTTCTCTCCCAGTCTGTCGCTCTTCCGAAGCAGTGGCCACACAGACACCGCGGCCCCAACTGAAGGAAGGAAGGCGATACATAATTGAATCGCCCGCTCGCTCAGCTGCTCCCCGCTTCAGCGTGCGCCAGCAGGAGACCGCCTCATTTTACGAGGAGCCTGGAAATCATTACGGCTTTTGTCTCCGCGGCCACGCGCCGCTCGCTGCTACTTCCAGACCCCCCCCACCTCCACATCCTCCTTCCCCACTACTTGCACCACCGTACCATTTACGTAATGAGTGCGCGAGCGGCCCCTACTGAGCACACACGCGCACATACACACGTATGGTCGGCTTCCCCGCCGTGTTTTTTTTCTTCCGCCCGCTTTGATCGACTCGCCACACACGAGGCACAGGATCGGCGTCTCCGGCGACGGCTTCCAAGGCAGCGGCAACGCGCTCGCAGATACGACTGTGCGCTTGTGTGTGTGTCTTCCAAGGCAGCGGCAACGCGCTCGCAGATACGACTGTGCGCTTGTGTGTGTGTCGCTTCGGAAAAAAAAAACGGGGTGGTCTCACACCATTATCGTCGGCCTCACGAGGCTCGATCGCAGCCACTGCAAGACTGTGCACGCGATGCACTATTTGTATGCGTGCGCTCAGCTCATGCGGGGGCCAATCGTCGACGCTTTGCTCTTGGTCGCTGCAGCTCGCGTCGACGCATAGCCGAGCCCAATTGCTACGATCACCCAGCGCCGCAAAAGCCTTCATCGTATGAGCTCTCGCACTGAGCAAGGACACACACGCACATCATCTGTCGATTCAAGGCGGGTGCACAACAGCCACCCCAAAAGACCGCTAACGTGCGGCGAACAAACCTGTACACACACACGCCTTCGCAAAGCGCGTACAGAACGTATAGAGCTTGTATAGCTTTGGTATAAGCAGGGACTAAGCATGCGTGCGCATATGCGGCTTCCAGAACCTCTCCCCCCAACCCCGTCTCCTCCTCTGATTACCGCGTTGCGTGCTGGCCTCGCTGCCTGCCCGCCACCGGAGCTGGCCGGGCCGTTCGCGATCACCGGTGTGTCGGCGGTGGCCATGTGTTTGCCCGTCGGTCTCTCCCTCGCAGTAATAGAAATGCAATCGGGGCATTTATTATAGAAGGACGGGTCATTGATTAGCCGCCCTCACGGCCTCCCCCTCCCCACTCCCAATCGCGAGACTGGCACTGCACAGAGCCGGAGTGGTTGGCTCTGTCCCCGCACTGCTGTCCAACTGCACACACTCTTATGCTTTCCTTCTTCTTGCCTGCACCCCCCACAAGACAGACCGCTTCGAGTGCGTGAGCACGCGCCGACTGTCCTCCTCAGCTGCGTGCCCTTCCAGAACCTCCCTCCTGTACCTCACTCGCAGCTCATTTCCCTCCTGGAGTGTCTCGTCTTGATCGCTTAAGGGCCCTTTCCCGTCGGTCTGTGTGCCCGGCCCGAATCGAGCCCGGAGCCCCCCTGTACGAATGGCAAGTAGCTGCTAAGGGCGAGCGGGGAGATTTTGCTGAAGGGACATCGATGGCTTCTGGGTTTCTGGGCGAGGAGGCGCTTCACGCGCTTCTGTATTTGTGTACACAGCTTGAAGAGGCGAAGGAAACGAAATTAGGAGTAAGGCTAGGCCAGAGGGAAGAGGAGCTCGCCTTCACTTAGGCGTTTTCCTCTCTGCTACTCGGCGGGCTGGTAGTTCGTCGTCGTCCATCAAGGACGCTATGGTCGAGCCTCAAGTGTGAGCGCACTTTGGGATGCCCTATCGAAGAAGAGTCGGTGCGGATTTCGATTAGCCTGTTCCGATTGTGAATCCCTGCTCCGATTGTGAGCGTCCACTTCTCTTTCGGTCATATTGCTGCGCTAATTCCTCTGTGTCAGTTTGCTCGAGCTGGTCCCTGACTCGCAGATTTCTATAGGGTTTCACCTTCTAGCGTATTCGCACAATTTTGTTTCCTTCACCGGACTTGCTTTTCTTCTAGGCGTTCTTAATATCGTGGGGCTTCGGGTCATTTAGGGCGACAGAGTAGTCTGCAAGTAGTCTAGGCACTTGCGCTATAGCTCACTGCCCCGCTGACGCAGCCGCCAATGCTTACAGCAGCCCAGGGTATTCGGAGGTCCAGCGTCTGCTGTCTCCTATACAATCAGCTTTGCCTCTTCCCCTGCCGCTCAGTCCGAACGTTTCCATTCGCTCGCTATCTCCCTTCATTCTCTCTGCCAACCATCTTTGTTTGCCGTGGCCCTCGAGGGAGAATTTGAGAGGGGGTGGTGAAGACAGAAAGGGTTCCCCACTTTGCCGAATGATCAGCAGTTGGGCTTTCCCCCGATGAACCGGGCATGTCTGGTATAAATTGCCGATCATTTTCGCTCGCCTTGTGTGCCGGGCCCGGCCGTCTGGCCTTCTTGACGTACTACTGCCTCCTTCTTCTTGACGTACTACTGCCTCCTTCTACGGGGCTGCTCTCCGGGCGCTGCATTTGTTCCTTCTTTATAGGCTATTCTGACCTGAAAGGCAGTTTTATACGAACTGGGTACTCCTATTGTTGTCTCTTGTTTCCACCCTATCTATTTTTTTTCCCCGGGCTCGCATAAGGTGACTTTGTACCTGCATTAACGACTGCCTCCTCATTATTGCAAGTTTTTTTTTTGTTCTCCATCGGTTACCCCGCCGTTTAGGTAAGGAGAGGGGTTTAGGATGAATCGGATGGTTATCCTCTTGTGCAAGCGGTTTGGCGACTTTCACCAAAATGTCGGGGTAGGCGGGCGCATTCAAGGTCGGCCCAACTTGCGGCGACTGTGGCATTAGATGTAATACACTTTGCGAAATCGCATCGCCGGCAGTTTCCACCCGGGATGGCGTGGGCGGGTGAGTGGGAGCGCGTGGCAGCCTGCCATAGGAACAAGGTGATGCCATGCTGGCCGAACGATTATGCTTCATGTGTAATCTTCGATTGCTTCCTGGGGGGCGCAGTATGGCGAGTCGGGTCGTGGCGTCTGGCAAACGCAGACAAAATGGCGGCGGCTACATGGCGCGCTCGATTAATCTCGGAAGAATGAGCGCCTTCACGACCACGTGACGCTTAACATTGGTCGACCTCGGCGCGTTCAGGAACACCAAGGAACGCAGGGAATGTTACTACAAACGTACAAACTATACTTAATGCAATATTACACTGCCTTATTTGTCTGACCTCGACCTGTAAGAACGCCTGGTGCGCTTGCGACCACCCCTCACCTCGCTTCCTAATTTGCATGCATATCTCTGGAATTATTCAATAAGTGGCCCCGGATAATTTGGTGCGAAAGCTTAGGTCGCTATGGAAGTGGAAGGCGAACTATTGAGTAAAAAATAACACACAACCCCAGTGTGGCCCATGGTAGCCCTTCCATAGTACTGCATGCACAAAATGCAGCATTGTATAGTCTCGGCACAACTAGTGCGGATTGTCTACCAGTAACACTATCCTCGGAAAAGTCTGGCATTTTATTTAGAGGAGGAGTTACACTGCGATCTGAACCTTAGTAATTTAAAATTAAGCTTTCTCATTAATTCAGTTCGAAGACTCTGTACAGTCCAAGAAGTGAGAGATGAAGTCCGGTTAATCATATTTGGTCTGCATTTTTTTTTATATCATGAACGACCGCTTGAGGCACTTGTGCACATCTCAAAACTTTTTATGTAAAAACCATTGAACGAACTAGATATGGCTAACACATCAGTGCACTTGCTCTTCCGCAGTCTTTGCAGTACAGCCGTGAAAGATACAGAGCACTCATGCCGGTCAGGTTTCCGTACATCAATCATAATCTCTACCCCTTTCGCTTTCACATATGCACTGGCACGTATCTTATAAGTATGGGAATGGTTAATACGCTCTGTAAAACGCAAAAACATGCTCTATTAGCACTTAGGCTACTTAAGAGCCGAAAAAAAAAAGTTTTTCTCGCTTCGATGTGCTTAGTAGTTTACGCAAAGCTGATTTTGCTGAAATATATAAATAAACTGCTTTCTGACTGGCTTATCCTTGTTGTTATCCCGAAATATAATAGCATACGCCTGCACTGGCGGGTAGAAGGATCGGGTGGCGTAAGCCTGGCTAATAAGCATTATATTATTTTTCAGGAATAAAATGTAACAGACTTGAATTTGAGCAGAAAAGTAATTCGTCGTCGTAGTCGCCGAGCTCGAGTACGCCGCGCCTTTCTTTTCGTTCGGCTCCTTTGTAGGAAGTTTCAAGGGACTTTAATTATAGCAGGGCAGATAAAATGCCTGAACATGTAGCCTCATTCTAGGTAGTGTAGTCCCAAGCAGCACAGCCCAATATTGGAAACGTATCGACAAAGGCTGGTCCAACAAAGGACCAGGTTGAAGCCATCCATTTCAAATATTGAGCCGATTACCTGTGCTGATTGGGCCGGCATTACCAATCTCGTTGACGGTTGACGTAGGTAGCAGGGCCAGAGGCTTTCCGATTCTGTTGCAGCAGTGCATGCCAGGGGCGTAGCGCCAGGGTTGCCCCCCCCCCCCCCCCCCCCCCGCCGAATTTTTTTCGAACTGTCACGCACCGCTGACCAAAACAACCACCGGCGCCGGAAGTCATTCTGGATTTTGCCACCTACAGTGTCTATTTCAGACTAGAAAATACATTTTTGCGCTAACATTGCTGACTCGGGTTAGATTTCATGGCAACGCCCATGCACCTGGAGTCATGTAACGCAATGGGCCCCATCCTAGCACAAACTTTCAAGGGCCTACCAATGGCTCGCTGTTGCGACTAAAATTTCGGTGCAATTACTCGCAATACATGACCGGTGACAGCTGCTGCTGCGCAGTACACTGGAACGAAGGACAGCGTCATTGAGATTTTTCCCTGGCCGTTGCATGCGTACAAAAATGGTTCTGAATGACAAACATTCATTAAAATATTTGTCCTCTACTTGCTAATTTCATGGCCTTCACGTTTTTCATATCAGCGGCATGCACTGGTTTGATGGTTCCGGACCGATATAGTTCTGGACTTCGTGTGATATTTTCTTTGCTAATTAAATACGCAAAGACATGGAAGCATTGGTATCAGTTATGTCTGCCACGAGTGAACGATAACGGGATAGTTGGTATGACATGATTACAAGACATAAAACTGAGCAGGGGACAAGACGCAGAAGAGAAGCAAACAGGAAGAGCTCGTCCTGTTTCCTTCTCTCCTGTGTCTTGTCCCCTGCTCAGTTTTATGTCTTGTACTCATGTCTGCCACGATTTTGAAGACATACGAATACATTATTTTATTTTTAAAAAATACATATTTCACTTGTCTAGACAGTGCGTAACGTTATCTAATACACAATGGCATTGTCAATGGCAATGCAGTTATTATTGTTGCGTTTGATCCTTCCACAAATTCTATGATGAGGCCATGCTGCAACATGAGGCCCCCCCCTCCGAACAAAATTTCTGGCTACACCACTGGTGCATGCAGAAGGCATTTTCAGGTGTTTTTTTTTTTTGTTTCAAGCTTATCGTCGAAATGTTTTCGTTTCTCACTGTTTACACAGACAACTGTCCACGCTTTAGCCAGCGTCAAGCTCTCCCACGGCGAAGCTGGCTACCGATATTTCATCGGTAATATTTTCTATCAAGTGTACGGTATGTTTAAATAGAGAATTATAGCATAGCGCGATTCGCGATCCGCTTCTACGGGGTGCCACCAAGGAGACATAAGCTTTCTACATCTTCCTAGGGTGTCACTGCGCGTGCGCAGTTTGCTCTGACGGCGCCAGATGGCGCAAGTTGTCGGCGAGCTGCGTGCACGCTTGCCGCGTCAGGGCCAGTCAGCTGTGTGCGCTGGCTGAGCGCGGAAGCGGATTACGATAGCGGGTCGCGCTATGCTATAACTTTCTAATGTTCTCAACAAAAAAAAAGGAATGTTCGCGTAAAATGAAATAAAGAAGACAGGAAGTCAGGCTTGGCTTGAATGTAATGCGCTCGCTTTTTTTTTTAATTTTTCTCTCACCGTCGGGGTGACATGAGGTTCTGCGTGGAGACCGCAAGAAGTCGGACCACCCACGACTTTACACAAAAACCGCCGCGGTAGTGTCCGCGTAACAGAAAGACACACTCTCAAATCACGCACCACGCGGGTACAGATCGAATCGGATTGCAAAGGGGACGCGGCTGAAAACGGGCAGCCGGTACGTTGCCATAAACAAACATAAGACGCGAAGAACCATCAACAAAATATTGAAGAAAACGGATAACAGGCACACACAGACACGCACTTTCGCCACAACACACGCTCAGAACGCGGAAGGGGGCGCGGACATAGTGTAGGACAGGAACAAATCTTCTTTTGTACAGAGAAACTAAATAATAAATAATCGCCCCCGAAAACGAATACAAACGTAAATTCACGTATATGATAGAGCCAGAGGTTGGTGGTGCTGCTGATGTTCAACACGACTCACTGCGAATAGTGTGTGCGTATGTGTGTGCGTACGTTTGCGTATCGACGGCCCCGCCCCGGCTTTCGAAGACTAAATTCTGTTAGACAACCCAGTCTCGAATGCAAAGGCATCACAAGCTCACGCACTCCAAGCCAGAATAACTACCCCATTTAGTCCGTGGGAAGACTGTTTATTGTCTTTTTTTTTCATTTTGTGTCTACGGAAGTAGTTGTTAGCAAAAATCCTAATAGACATCCTATGCAGACTACCTGTTGTCTTTCTATGGAGAGTCAAATGAATTTTTCTTAGGTATGCTTGCTGTTTCAGGGTCAGTGGTTGTGGCAGTGCAGTTAGTCCCCTAAAGGACTAACCTCTGCAGAAATTTAGTGTTTTCTGGCTTAGAGTGTATGGCTGCGCTCGACTCCTGTTGCTCCCCTGACTTCCAAGTTAGAACTCTACAGCATGAAATACCTCCGCACAAGAGCATGCCCTATGGGAGTTTTTCTAGGCGATATTCTGGGGAACAGGAGAAGCGCAGCAAGCACGCACACACGCACACTGAAATGGCCGCGCGCGCTCTACACCAGAAAAACGTGGATAGACATTAACTGCACCGTTTAGTCCTAGCAGGCAATGGTTAGTCCGTGAGGGGACTAACTGTGGCTGATGTCCCTTCAGCACTTGACTCTGAAGGTAGTAATAGCTGCTTTTTTGGGCACTGATGGCTGATGAAACACAGTTCGTTCCCTACAGACCAACCCCCGTACCACTCTCTCGGTCCTCTCTGGCTTAGAGCGCGCTTTGCCAAGAACCTCGCACCGACAGGCAGCACTATAGACGGCGCTGCGCACACTCTCCAACGTGCGAACGCCTTGTTTGCTTTTGCGTCGTTTTCTTTTAACGCCGTCTTTGTATGTTTAGTTGTGTGTAAAGATGCAGGCATTGACTAGACAAGGTATACACGCAGGACTAACCCGCCTCACGTCCGAGGCAGCCGACGCGGTGGTGCGGAGTATTGCATAAATCCCACAAGAAAACAAGGACTGATCCTGCTGCCCAGGGTGGAACTATACATCGTATTCTATGCACTCATACGCGGTGCAAGTACAGCGTGAGCTCAGAAGGTTTATTCTCTGAAGCTTGTTTTGCAGACTCCGAGGGGTCGTGTAAATGGCTCAGCAACCTAATTTGTGCGTCACCACTTTATGGGAAGGAAAAGGCTCAGCATTGAATTGGCGCACTTTTTACTGGCGATTCCATGAAATTATGGATCGACAGAATGAAATAAATCGTAATTTCATACTGTAACATAATCTGCGCGCGTGCAGAAATGCGCAGCGGATCTTAGGGCCCGATGGTTACTGCTCGACTATAGCATCATTATTGACTGTTCGTTTTGGTGAATAACTATACCTGCTTGAAACATTGTGCCAACAAAGGGGCTACGGCTTATTTGGCATGCACGTCACCATTAAAGTGGGAAGCCAGATAGCCGCAGATAGCAGCTCAATTCATTTCGCCCGAGCCTGCCAGCTACGGTATAGCGAAGCCTAATGTGAGGAATAAACACTCTGCAAATGAAATGTTGTTAACAACTGGCAATCAAACATAGTTACAGCATCGTGGTACTGCGAGTGACTTTAAGTGCTGCTGTGTTTAGAGTAAAATGGCATAGGTGAATTGCAAATGCACCACATGCAACATAACTGCACATAAATGAGCCTCTTTGTCTTGCATCATATGCACAGAACGATAGCACAGGGTGGCTGATGTTGAAAGCAAGACACCTATAAGCACTTTTTGCTTACCATTCTACAACTTGAACTGTCTCATTTTATTGCGGCTGTCCTCATCGTATTTATATTCTCATATTTTAAACTGCATATCAAGGGTGATGAATGGTCTGGTATACAATAGATCCTTAGCATAATTTTTCTTTTGTAACTAATGTGCGTGACAATGGTTCATGCGTAGGCCAACAAGACGAAACGACCTGGTGGTGTACGCGGCTACTCCGGCTTATAGCTTCCAGAATACCAGCGTTACGTAAGTTCACTCCTGGCTGCTTTCGTTGTATCGTCACCGACAAGAGGCGAAACCACATCGCAGGAGAAATCCCCTCAGAGTCTGACTGCTGACACTCGAGTCGCTGAGTTTCACGTCACCCGGGAGTTCGCAGGAAATGCGACTATGAAGGGAAAAAAAAATGAAAAGTTGTAGACATGGTGGGGAACAGGCTACCTACAAAGTATTGATTGCTGCTATTCTTTTGCAAAGACTGTGAAACGTCCCCGGAGTACGGGCATGTTTTGCCGAAAAGACACTTCGGCGTATAGTCAGCGCAGCACTTCAGCACTTGCACAGTCTTTCGTCGGAACAGCGTTCATGTCCAGGCTTTCAGAATAGTAAACCGAGAAAAAAAAATATGTGAAGCACACAGGAATGAAGTGAGAGAAGAAAAGAGGTTGAGTCCAGTTGTCTCCCTCCAGAGCGCCAGTAACACACCACACGGCCGCGACAGAGTCGTCAACCGCCCGCGTACGTAGAACACCCAACATTCCGTCCCGTACGAGGATGTGAGTATCGCGTTGTCCGCACAAGGTCCCAAAAGGAAATGCGGCACGACACCGGTGCTCCTGGCTTGTTGCCGGCAGTCACGCCACGACTCAGTCATTGCCGTCGGCGACGTCTTCCGAGTCGTGGCCCATTCTGCCTTCTTCCAGTGTGGAGGAAGAGGAGTTTGCCGTCACAGAGGAACTGTTCCGCATGGCCGTCGTCGACAGCGGACTGCTAGGCGCTGACCTCTCCGAAGACATCGGGTCTTCGGAGGCGCCGTCTCGAAAGATGCACATCTTCTCCTGTCGGAGCCCTCCGAACGGCGGTATCACACCAGAGTTCTTGGTGGTCGGAGGCGATGATGACTCGGGTCGCGGCGGCTGATGCGAACCACAGGTGGATGGCGGGGGAGCCGGGGGTTGCTGCGGTGGTGGGGAGGTGTCCCCGGATGCCGTGGGCAATCGCCACGCAGGGAGCTGGTACGGGAAGAAGCGCAGTCCCTTGAGGTGTTCGTCGGCGGCTGCTTTGAGAGGACTGGGCGCCTTCAGGTAGCTCTGTTCGTTGCCCATCAGCAGGCGTTGAACAGAGAACGGGTTGAAGCCGTACGGCGAGGGGCGCCCCGTGGGAGACGTGTTGCTGGACGCGGCCGCGGCGGCCGCGGCCGCAGAGGACACGAGCATGTCATGGAGCATGAGGCTCTGCTGGTACAGGCTTTGGTTGTACAGGTACTGCAGCGGGAACGAGGAGTGACCCCCTCCGCCCGCGGCTGCAGCGGCGGCTGCCGCAGCGAAAGGCAGGTAGTCCCCGAGTCCGCCGGAATGCTCGGGCGATCCAGGCGAGCGGCCGTGCAGCGCCGAGCGCGGCGACAGGTCGCCTCCGGGTCCCGCCGACGAGGTTTCGTCGGCCGAGAGTGACTGCTCCGTCCGCCGGTCGTCGTCACTGTAGTACGAGTCGTCCACGTCGATCTTGGTCGGGCAGCTCACGTCACTCGGCGCAAGAGCGCCCCCCGGAAGTGACTTGGAGGCCGGCGGCAGCGCGTACTTCCTGCGAAGCGCAGACGGCAGGAGAAGGAAGCGTGCGTCAGTTCCGCAGAAGCATACGCTAGCCTCAAGGATGCGCTTCATTCACAATAAAGGGCATAGTGTACGTAACTTATAAGAAGCAAGCAACAACTTGATCGAGGGGCGATGACCAACGTTTTTTGATAAGAGTTGCCTCAGTGTGCACTTGTCCTCACCCAGACAAAGAGAAGTGTTCTGGTACAGAAACACTGGTAGGCCGGATAGAGGCTTCCCTCCATCCTCCTGCTAAAGTTGGCACTTGAATAATTTTATCTTTCCTCTTCTTTCATACCCAGCAATAAACAAAACGCATTAGCGCAGCCCAGTTAAACTATACGCGGAATGAAGAACTAGAAGCGGTATAGCAGGTTCACATTGCCACCTTTCATGCACACCTGCAGTTGTTTGCCATGCAACGTGCTATAAATCGAAATCCTCTCCGGAAGAAAATTTCGGAATAAGGCGATAGTAAAAATGTCCTATGCCAAATAGATAAGCAACGAGAAGCTACTTTTTACACCGAGACTATCGCGGCAACCATTCAACAAGCGACATATTTCCCTCGCTACTTCGGCTTGACCTGCAGCCGGCGCTTTTCTGGAGTCATCATGAATAATGCGACGGCGGATGACGCTTGCACAAT
Organism: Amblyomma americanum; assembly: GCF_052857255.1. Lineage (NCBI taxonomy): Eukaryota > Metazoa > Arthropoda > Arachnida > Ixodida > Ixodidae > Amblyomma > Amblyomma americanum. Next base: position 49,745,528 of record NC_135498.1, read on the forward strand.
CTGGCTTGAACGCCATATCTTCAATAGGCGCCACCATGTTTTCTGAGAGACACCCCGATAGGCTCCGGTCAACGCATCGCTATGCGATGTCCCGTGAGGTTGCCGCTTAAATTGTTTCGACTGCCGCTAAAATTTGTTGGGGAAGAGCGTTGCAAAACCACTGCTCTGATTGTACCTCAGTTTACGTTGGCCAAAAGGTAGCGTTGCAACTCTGTCACTTACTTCTTGTCTTTCCTCGCCGCACCAGTTTCTCGGAATCCTTTTGCAAAGGGGTTGTTGTCAATCTTCAGTTGCGTGATCTGCATGACAAACAAACAACGGTGAGGTTAAAATAGACGGGTTTATAGCAGAACTGGCACTATGCGAAGGAATGCGCTAGAAGCGGCACAAGAAGACAACACACACTAACACGACACAAGCGCAAACTAACAATTGTTTATTCCTTACGGAAGATACGTTTATATACGCAACGTAGTTTTTGAAAATGCAACCTTCCCATCATCAAACACGTGACCATCACCACGACACAGCATCTGCACTTATCATGTCAATTTCGGTTCTTGTAAGTGCAATAGAAGGAGTGCTTACAGACGTTCCATTTTCCGCCTTTTCGATTGAAAACGCTTCGACTATCTCTCTTTCAATCCTTTCTTTCTGTTTACCTACAATTGTGGTCCTGTGGTCCGTAAGGAAAAAAAACAGTTGTTAGTTTGCGCTTGTGTCGTGTGTGTGTGTCTTCTTGTGCCGCTGTTAGCGCATTCCTTCGCATAATTATCAACCAACTGGCCCCGGTAATAGCTTTGCTAGAACTGGCACCTTTACAACATCTCATCACCCCTTATATATGGCAAACTACGTACTATCACATGTGCCTCACCAAACGCACCTGTCGAGTCAGGGCAGTTCAGTCACTTATGCATTTGAGACACACATCATCTGTTGCAGAGTTCAGGCTATCATAAGCTTATGTGTTAGGTTAGGGAACGTTAGTGGTACAGCAACAAAGCTTTTTTGGGTTAAGACAACGAGGAAGACGATTTTGATATATTGCAGAGCAACAGGCTGCGCTACACACCTTCTCGTTCTGGTAGGCGGTGACGGCGATGAATTCAGTCTCCTTGAACACGTACGTCCTGAAGGTGCTGTACGGCAGCTTGAGGATGTCGTTGGCCCGCACCAGGTGGAACCGCGGCTGGTACTTGTGCATCGAGTTCAGGATGGTCTGCTTGAAACGAGAGGAGACAGCGCTGGTTTAATATCGGCTTATCCTCTCGCCAAACCAGAAGACGAGCGAAACTAATTCACCGAAATTTAGCCGAAGGTACTTCAGCTATTCAAGTATATCGAATAGTTCGTCCCACGTGAAGATAAGCAGAGTCACTTTCTGAAAGGTAAATGGGCAAAAGCAACGCCACTCGGCAAGAACTATAGCCCGCTATTTTTGCGCTGCTGTAGTTCTCTATTCTTCCTTTCAGTGTGTAAGGAGGAAAATGAAGCAGTAGCTGCTCGGACAGCCTGAGAAGGAATCTTGCTCCACGTAGCCGTTGTAGCAAAAGAGGATGCGTATAATATGATGGACATTTACGGCAAGACATCGCTTATAAACGGCACACAAACTTTTAAACTTTCCTGTGAATATTATACACCATGACAATACACAAACTAAACAATTCAAAACAGTAGTGAAATAATCCTCAAATTTTCAACACAAGGTACAAAACGAAATATTCAGGGTACAAATATATGAATACGAATATTCCCCTTTCTTCCTGCACTGTCACGCATCCCTGTGGCTTATCTGCCGAGCGTTCCATCAGCTGCCACATCAACTGCCAGCACAGCGTTATCTTAAGCTCGGTAATGCGTGTGTCCGCAATTCGTCTCTCCTGGAGAACACCGTTGTTTTTTTAGCTCAAATCCGGGCAATTTGCCGGTAATGGATTCAGTCGCCCTCTCTCAACTGTGGACCCTTTTTCCCGCCTATTACCTCAGTAATCGCGTACGCAATCCGCGCGCAATTGATGCGCATTTCATGCTTAACACTCAGCAAGCCGAGCAACAAAGGATGACAACGTGATGAGTCAAAGCGCACCGGAAGAGGTATGAATACGAAGCATGAAATATATATAGGGGTATTTAGGGTATGAACTGCTTCCGTTGAAATTTAACTCTATCATTTCCACTCAATTCTGCCATCCTCTGTCGGCTTTCATTGAACTATGGATGCCCCACTGCTCGGCCACCACCTCTGCATCCTGCATAAGTAATTCATGTTTAATCACGAAATCTCCCTGAGCCCCGAGAGAAACCGGAGAAGGATGCGAGAAAGAGCGCGGAAAGAGGCCCTGAACTGGAGACATTTAAAAGCCAGGAGACCGACTTCTATGGCGATGCGCAGAGCAGCGTATACGCACGCACACACGCGCATCACTCTCTGCGTCGAGATTTTCTCTCGCAGGATGCTGCACCGTCGCGCCCTCTCGCCGCTAGCTCCCGGGGCGCGCTTCTCACATTTTTGCCCCAGCGGCCGCGGCGTGCTCGTGAAGCGGGGTCTGCGCGGCGATTCCCTCGGGTCGGCGCGTCTCCGCTTGACGCTCGCGAGTCGTCGCCGTGCGCGGGTGTATCGATCGGAGCCAACACTTTTTCCCCCGCCGCCATTTTGGAAGAGCGAGAGGAGCCCGGGGAGCGACTGGAGAAGATACACCCTCGGCGTATAACGCTTGGCTGAATCCGGCCAATGGCGCCCGCGCCCTCTCTATCTATACACACGGGTTCGGCTGACGCCTGCGTCAAGGGAGCATCGTATACGCTGTAGGGTGCAACGGTGTTTGGAGTTTGAATATGGTTTACGGTTTATGGGGGTTTAACGTCCCAAAGCGACTCGGGCTATGAGCGACGCCGTATAGTGGAGGGCTCCGGAAATTTCGACCACCTACGGTTCTTTAACTTGCACTGACACCGCACAGTACACGAGCCCCTAGAATTTCGCCTCCATCGAAATCCGACAACCACGGCCGGGATAGAACCCGCGTCTTTCGGGTCAGCAGCCGAGCTCCATAACCACTGTGCCACCGCGGCGGCGTTTGAAGACGTTTGTACATTGGGACTGGGTAGTCGGCGCATTGAGTTGCACTCGAAGCTCACGAGGGAGAACCTAATACGTAGCTGGAAGGCTACACGAACTGCGTTGGAGTAGCCGGATTGGAGAGCTGATATACGGAATACGTTGAGATAGCCGGGCACTGGTTTGACTGCAACGTCTCGCGCAGTTTGAACGATCCGCCGTTCTCACTGGAGCCGAGTACTATTCCTATATGAAACATCTCGTTCTTATACCATTCCAATACGATCCAGTATTCACTCCATTCCTACATTAAAGGTTGACATTCCTATATCAAAGTTGTCAATCCTTTGCGCACCGGATATTATGGCACTGAAGTGCGAATCATGGCGACAACTTGTATCGATTTCACATGGATACAGGCGCCAGTCATGAAAGACGAAACGGACTCTGATTTGATGACGTCACCACCATACTGCGAAGACCCCGCGCGTATGAATCTGCTCATATATATAATTTGCACCCACGATAGGGCAGGAAAAAGTAAATCCACGGCGAAACTATCGACATGCAAACTGCTATCAGCGCTCACAGGTATCAACAGCTGTCCTCAATAGAAACAGCCCCTTGAAATGCAGATTAGAATTACCTTCGTTTAGGCGAAGCTTATCGGCTAATGAAAGCCCACAAGATGCTGCAATCACCGCAACGTCCAGACAAGCACGCCAAATCGCTTCCGGCAACTCGTGACGGAAAGCGCGACCACTCGAATTTTCGCGCGCTCTCTGTGAACTCCATACCGCGATAACAGGCGCCAGAACAACCCTGCGGCGCGCAACGAGCCAACCTTCAAAACCAATCTTGCTCGCTCGTTACACCCCCCCCCCCCCCCCCCCCCCTCCATCTTCTCTCACCTCTCATTTTTGCCCCGCGCTTCGCGGTCATACATTTATGACGACAAGCAGGCATCCCACCTAACCGGCTTGTGTCCCAAGTTCTCGCCTCGCAGCTCGCGCGGTCTGGTAAACTAATCAACGCGTTCGGGAAAGGGAGAAACGCGAGCACGCATAACGAGAAGCTGCGAACAAGGCGCTAGTTTAACCAGCCACACACACACACACACACACACATGCGTAAGCAGGAAAACAAAGGAAGGTTTGCGCCGCAAAATAAAATAAGACAAAGAAAGCGCGCCACGCATGGCGCGTGACAAGCTCCAAGGCCAGAAACCACCGCGGTTCGCAGCTTCCGCGACTCGCCTCTTTCCTTCTCCACACTTTTTTGTTTATTTCTGTTCTCTTGTAAGCTATAGGCAGTATAATCAGCGGACGCGAGAATCCAAGCTCCCGCAGCGCCTATAGTCAGCCAGCGAGCGAGCACACCCAGTCCGTCACGGCGCTGCAGCAAGATCGGCGTCCGCGTCATCGTTAGCAGCCAAGCAGTTGTAGGGCGCGCTCACGGCTTACGCAGGCGTCATTTCGAGATGGGAATGGGCGCCGCTGCGCGTATTCCGCCCTTCGAGTCTGTAATCACGAGGGTATCGCGGCGGAGACGGCGGCGCCAGAGAAATCAATCCAATGAAGGCCACACATCGTCCGCGTCGATCATCATCTTCGCTTTTGACGCCGTTCTGGACACGGCTGTGCCCGCAGACGTGCGAGCTGTGGCCACATCGATTACACCTTGCAGCAGGAAGAAGAGCTCCGGGCCTACGCGCACACACAGAGACAATAAGAGATGGCCATGTCTGTGGGAAGGAAAAACAGACGCGAGTTTTAGGGCCGCTACATCGGCGATCGCTTGTCGCCCGTTTCCTTGTTGTGTTGGATTCCCGATGTCGCGTGGACGTTTGTGTATGCCAACGCCTGGAACAAAACGCCGCGTGTAAGCGCAGATACGACGTTTCAGTTCTGCATCACCGCTCGGTCGCGAGAAGCCCTCAGAGAAGCCTTCCCCCGATTAAATGCGTCCGCTACAGACTTGGGATTCAGTACAGCGGCCTTGGGATCAGCAGTCGAGAGCCAGTGCCAGTGATTGAGGTCTGGAAAATTCGTTTATGAAACGAGAAAGACGCCTCCCGGTTATCGCTCCTAACAACGAATTGGAAGAAGACGACGGTTTCAAAGACAGCGACCATCCTTCCAAAGCATGCTAGTCGGAGGAATATTTTGAAAACGGTGCACTCACGACGTCCGCTTGAACATAAACGGATGCGCGTTACAGCGAATTACATGATGTGCGTCAGAGCGAATTACAAACCACCTAAATGATCAAACTAATGCACCCTGGCTTACGTGAAGTGCGATCATGCAAAATCATGCAAGAAGATGTTTTGAAACACTGCGCAAGCTGGCAGTGTATAAATTTTGCGGACTAGTTAAGCTTCCAAATCATTCGGGATAAAGCAATGACAGCAAAAGAGACATGCAAACCATTTGAGAACCATGTGGTCCTCAAGCCGCAACTGTAGAGATCAGCACTTGTCTTATGTTTCCAGGGCGTTGTATAGCTCAAAAAAGGTCTGATCTTTGCCTTGTTTGGACACCTTGAACACCTTGGAATTATATCCATATCAGGAAAGCATCCTATTGCGATCCCAGAAAACGCTCGCAGCCTTCCTTCTATAGAGCGCGGCCAATGTGATACACGTTCGCTACAGCGCATGCAAATTCACAGGACATCCCAAGCTATCCTTTCTGATTAGTATTGAAGAGTTCCTACTATGAAGCCAGTACAGGAAAAATATTCTTAAGGCTAAATCAACCTGGATGTGGCTCAGAACCTCAACGACGCGCTCCGGCTGCTATACTAAGCGACGAGTCGTAAAGGTGCTTGCTTGACCATAACTAAGTAGCAACCAACTTCTACAGTGCACAGTGTTCAATAAAGGTGTATTCGCTAAAAACGAAGAGGGAAAAGAGTGCGAACTCAAATTCTAAGAATTCTAAGAAGACACGGAAACAGAGGAGGAGTGTACCCGCACACAGACCGCAGCGAAACGACACAACCATGCATGCAGTTTCGTCATCTCTTGCACAGACGGCTCTGCAAAAGACCGTTTGTGTCCATGCCGGAATAGCAAACCAAACCCTCGACTTCCTCACACGCACTCAGGTGACCTCTACAAGAACACTGCAGTGTGAACGACTCGGCGTCGTCTCCACCGTTAGGACATCGGAAGCTGTTTCCCAAGAGAGAATGATGAATGGAAAGGCAGGGTGGTTAACTAGGCGACGCCCAGTAGGCTACTGTTGAAGACCATCTACACTGGCTAAAACAAAACAAAAGCATTTTAACTTCTGCAACTTCAAATACTACATCTTTTGATTGCTCCAAACATGAGATCCAGCTGTGCCTGTCAGCGATCTAACTGGCGATCTTTTAACTGGCGGAGGGCCCAAATGATGGAGAGACTTTGCAGATATGTACCTTCGGGAGAAGAAGTTGTGGATGAGGATAGCTCAGGACAGGATGAAGTATATAGCGTACAATCATTAAGAAACAGTAACCGCACACAGACAAGTCGGGTAAGCTGAATGAAGAAGAGCGGCCTGAGAACCGGTGAGAACTGTTGAGGAATCGGATGGCAGGACTCTTCTTCCAATTTCAGCTTCTGAGCTGACTATATACAACCACAGCGGCTATCCGCTTCGAGGCGACATCAGCGCCATTCCCTGCCTCCACTACACCGAGGCGGCGCGCGAGGAATCGAGCGCGAGGGAGGCAGCGCGCACTCACGCACGCGGCCGAGGCGCCTTCCTCCAGGGCAGCAGCGAAGCCTCCTCACGAGGGCGCCCAGGGAAAGAAGGCGTAAGGAGCAAATCGATGCAGCCGCCGGGCCACGACCGTGTGGCCCCGGGCCGGCAGAGGCGAGCAGCCAACATGGCGCTCCCGCATCGATCGGCGACCGAGAGCGATGGTGGGGTCCAGAAGCACGGCGCCTCCGCCTTGAAAGGACCCGGGCCGCCGCTCGCCACTCCGCTAGGAGGCGGCAGGCAGCGAGGGCGGTGGCGACCGCTTGATATATGACGCCAATATTCCGCCGCCCAGAGGTTTTCGCTTCCCTCTTTATCCCACCACCCACTCGCCCCCCTTCTTCGTCGCTCGGTGCGCGGGGGGGACTGGAAGACAGCGAAATCGCATTTGCGCTCCGGCGAGCACATACTCTTCTCTAGAGCGACGCTCGCTCGATCGCGCTGGCAGCGCCCCCAAGACTCGCGCGCTTCTTGTAGCGAGCCTACACAGACACAATACGGCGGTATCTTGTAGTGCGTATACAAAGGCGCACACTCTGTGTAGTGTTGCTGTGTGTGCCGCAACACGCCGAGCTGGCCAAGTCGTTAAGGCTCTGCTTCACTTCTTACTCTTCTCCATACGGCATTTCTCGGCAGTCGTGGATTGTTGCCTCGATCAGCCAAAACTGCGGAAGGCCTTTTTTTTTCCCCTTTCCGCGAGTGCGTAATCGCACTGCCTCCTGTACGTACACACAGCACGCGGTATTAGAGCGCAGCGATACCACGCGGTCGTTCGGAGCACGAGAGGAAGAAGAGCTGCGGACGGGAGAACCGGGGCTCGTCGTCAAGGGAGTCCAAGCCCCGAACGTTAAGCGACGGACGCCACAGCCCGGCAGTGTCGAATGTAGCGCTCCGGAAAAAGGGGGCGCCCGTCCTGATGACATTTCGCTCCGCGGGTCGCCTAACAAATGACCGCGCTGTGCACTGGCTGTCCTCTCGCTGTCGCTCCCTCTCTCACTATTTCCCTCTCCGTCCGACAACGTGAGCGCCGGGCGAGCGTGGATATCTGGCGGCAGGATAAGTGGTTGCGGGTGGACGTACACATATATCAAGAGACGTCAAAGGCTGTCGTCGCGCGCACGGACCACTGCTGCGCCTGTCGCTGTCCTGGCATCGTATGGTGCGCACAGCCTCTGCCATTTCCTTCTGAGTGACGCAGAGCTAAAGCTATTGTTTGTTAAAGGCGATATGAACTGGTAAGCCTGGCGTGCATTCCACGAGTGATATCAACGTTATAAATAGACGACGACACTCCGAAAGGGCAGTGACTGGCAGCGGGCATAATCTATGCCTGTACTAAGAGTCTTCGAAAGCGAATCAACTGTAATTGCTCCTGTTCTCATAACGTCGCCGCTCCTGACACTGTGCACTACAGTGCTGTCTTACGCGCGAGTTGCATTTCACCGGACCAAAGCTGTAAACTGAACTGTTAAAAGGTATGTTTTTTAACAGCATTGAGCACACCATAACCATGACGGGCTGAAAGAAGAATCTGCCGTGTAGACAGTTACTGTGATAAGGACAGGCGACCACCCGACAAGGTCAGGTTGCTGAAGCGTATCATGAGGTCGAGGGACGCGTACTCCGCGTTCCACGAAGCCCATCTTTTCACAGGAGAGCCAACGGCAGAAAACAGCATAACATTCGTTCACCTTAAGGTAGCATAGCATGCGCTTTCTCAATGACTATGCTCAATGCATACGTCTACACAATATCGTAAGCGTTTAGCACTTACAAAGCCGTGTTTGTCGGATATGTTGTTGGTGAGCTTTAGCTTGTGGAAGGAGACCACTTTCTGCATCCACTGCTCCCCCGTGGAAGGGGAGTCCGGGTGGATGTACATCCGCTTGGGCATCTCGGGGTCCGCCTTGCCCGCCACCACCCACCGCCGGTTCTGGAACTTGTACCGGCAGTCATCGGCGGCAACGATGTCCATCAGCATGATGTACTTGGCCTTCTTGTCAAGGCCCGTCACTCGTACCTTGTAAGGCGGGAACATTCGCCTGGGTAAACGCAAAAGAAACAAAAAGGTGAATTAGCAAACGATGGTGAAAAGAATCACTCGCCGAGTTATTTCCTTTGCATTTGTGGTCGGTACAACCGACTTCGCGATTACTGCGTGTGCGTTACTATCCCCAAACCTGGCGAGATAAAGAGCTGTCAGCTAAAAGGATCGCTTTCTTTTATTCAGATTCGAAGTATGCTATGTGCCACGCAGCTCTTGCAGCCTCCACACTCCCGCATGTAATACCGTGGCCGGTATATTAGCTCCATGCCTATACGCAAGGCCAACATGAAAGACCATAAAACTTGTGTAGCTCTGAGAAAACCGAAAAGATTATGTAGCGTGGGTGCGACGCATAAAAACCCTGATTGCCCCATAAATTTTTGCCCGATAGGTATGCTCTCAGGCCAGGTCACGTTCTGACCGATGCCGATATCATGCGCTACCTGAGTAGTGAAATTTCGGTTGTGAATTATTCGACTACCTATCCAGCATCCGCACAGCTTACGGGACTTCCACAAGCTGGATCTAAAGCGACTGCTTGTGCAGCTTTATGCGCGCGGAATCCCCGAACAAGTAACAAGTGCTTCCAAGGATAGTCCTCGACCTATCAGTTACCGTCCGAACAAACTGCAGAACATGGAGCAACGGGTGACATTTACGATCACTGTATCAGCGGCACCCTGATTACGGGTTCTTCAAACAAAATGAACCACTCTTTTACCAAGCGCACATATTGGCCAACTTTGGCCCGCACTATGCATAGTCAACATTTGTACCGTAACGCTTGCAGTGCTGCAGAGTGCACGCAAACACTGAAAATCATTGTTTTCGTTGACGAGAAAAGGACGAACTCGTCAATTTATTCTGCTGACGCACTTCCATGTCTCCCTGTGTTTTTTTTTAATTTTTTTCACACGGAAACAAGGACGTGCCCACAGAAGGCTTACTCGCGGAACAAAGCGGCGAGGCGATTTTCAGGATACCATAGCAATATAGAAAAATAAAAAAAATCTTTCGCCACATCCTCTTCCCATTCTCTCTGCGCTTTATGCTTGCGGCGGTGGGGGCTCAAATTGAGCCCGTATACGCAGCGTTGCCAGCGGCAGGCTGCGAGGGCGATGAGCCTCGCCCTTCGCAGGAAGCCCTAGCTAGCTGGGGCGGCTGAATCGACGGCAACCGTTCCAGCAGAAGAAGCGGCCGATCTGGTTCGTCAATCCATCTCCTCTTTCCTCCTCCTCATATTTTTTCTCTTTTCTTTTTTTTTCATTTTAGCGCTTCCCTCCGCAGGCAGGGGCAGCAGCCATCGTTTCCCCACTCCCTTCTTTCACCCTCCGCATTGCAGATGCTTCTTATCCCAACGCTTCCCCGCTTCCCAGCGACCGAGGCCTTTCATGCAACCATCCCTCTTTCTGACTGCCCGCTGCTAGCCCCGCTGTCAGCATTGTTCGGTTCTTTCGCAAGAAGAGAATGTAAGCAAGGATGAGGGGGGGGGGGGGGGGCGATGTGCGATCTTCGCTCGCCACCGCACCACCAACAGACGCACGCACGCTAGCGGCCACGAACGCCAGGCAGCGCGCCCACCCATTGTGTGTCGCCAGCCGTGGGAACGAGTCAGGGCGGAACCCCGTGAAGCTGCAGCTGTTGCTACGTGCGCCTGACGGGAGAAAAGCGCCGGCTCGAACACCTCTCCCCCTTTTCCCCCGCCGCTCTCCACCACCTCGGGGCTCCGAACATACATCTCCATCCCTCTTTCCCCACTGCTCCCTGCTTCCTTTCCTCACCATCCCCAAAAGGCGTCCTTCCTCCTCTCTCAAAAGAGCGGCCAAACAATGCTCTTTCCCGGGCCGAGGCGGTTGCCATGGCGACGGCCAGTGCCGGCCAATGGCGGCGCGCCATGCAAAGGCGTCAACATTGGCGGCTTTCCTGGCGAGAAAAGGGGGAGAAAAAAAATGCCCCGACACCGTGGGCGACTGGGCGCTGCGGGCGTCTTGCGGTGAAGCTGCTTCGAACGCGGACGCGAGTGGGGAGGCCGGGGCGGAGCCAACTTCTCAGGCCAATAATAATCGCAGAACGACCAACGCCCAACCGACCGATCTGACCCGATAGGTGCGAGGCGAGAGTGGTGGTGACGTCATCAGCAGCTTAGTGGCAACACGCTTTTGTCGTACGTGCTGCTCTATGACGCCCTATCGCTTCTCACTTTTCATGTTTTTCTTTTGTCTTCCTGACAAGCCGACAACGATAATTCTTCCCCAAGCAAAGTTCTTCACTTCAGTTAACGCAGTTAAAATCAAAACTATTGCAGCTTTTTTTCTTTCACTGTGGCCCGTTAACGATGACGTGGCGACAGCTGAGGTGAGGAGTTGATGAGCAACGACTGTAACATAGCTGCTGTTGCTAAAACTATATGTATTTAACACTAACAGGCCATAAAATGTTTACACGTTTGAATCCAAGCAAAAGAGTCAATGGTGGAAAGCAAATGTAGCAATAGTAGCAAGAGCTTTTTTTTCTATTTGAATCACCTCACTAACAATGAAGTATTGAAACCGTCACTGCTACTGTTCGCACAGTGTAGTGCGTAGTTTGTGTCCCTGCATTTGTCACGTCGGTATTCTCTTGTATATTTTTATTGTTTTTAACGTCGTGTTCAAATGAGTGTAGTGCTGATGCTGGCAGCAAAGCTTCAACTTCCACTGTTATTGTATTGTTTATGTTGGCCTGTTTCGTGATAACTGTTTCGTTTTTCTTACCCTGCTAAAATCCCGCCACCAAGGGGCAGCAGTATAAATCAGTAAATAAACAAACTGAAAGTTGTCATCAAAGCTTACGCGCTCTCACAGACCCGTCACTCTTCCGAGTATTCATTGCCTACAATCCCAAAGGTACTCTTCAAACTCGCTTCGATTTATAAATAATAGAAAACTACGAAAATACTGCAGTTCTCGTTTCACGATGTTTAAGGCCACAAGACCATTTTTTTTAATCAAATAGGAGAAAATCTGTAGCATGCCAGTAGCATTGCCACAAATCGTTATGCCCCCAATTTCAAAATACGTACCATTGCGGTTACTACTGATATAGCATCGTGCTGGTATCACGCGTTTGACTTTTACTGAAGCAGATGCTCGTAAAACAGTTCGAAATCGGAAAACCTCGTTTCACGCTGCTTAAGGCCACATGACCTTTTTTTAATCAAATAGGACAAAATCTGTAGCATGCCAGTAGCATTACCACAAATCGTTATGCCCCCAATTTCAGAGTACGTATAATTACGGTTACTACTGATATAGCATCGTGCTGGTATCCAGCGTTTGACTTTTACCGAAACAGATTCTTGTAAAACAGTTCGAAATCGGAAACCACGGAATACCGTAGATGAAAGTAGCTCGATCCATAGGAGGAATCAACAAGAATCTTCGTCATCTTCCTACGTAAGATTCGGGATGCGGAACTCGTTGGCTTGAACATTCAACGCAAATTAAGCGCCCTTAATTGCACGGGTTCTCAAAACGAGTTCGTTGTGAACGGAGCACGTTAATATACAAGGAGCTCTGTCCATGCAAGGTGTACAAGACAGAAGCTGTGTGAGGGAGCTGTGTACCAATAGGACAAGTAGGGTGCGGTCAACTCTCGGTACGGCCGTAATGACCATGGTCTGGGCGAGGTCTCCAAATGATGCGTATATGCACAACCTCCATATACACAACCCGATGCGAACCGTAAGCAATCTTCGTCATCTGCAGATGCGCTCTTCGTTTCCGTATGAGCTCCCGCTGTACGCAGCGACGCGCAGGCCTCGCTTCGTGACAGCCTGTTTGCACGATCGGCACCTGATATATACTAAGCACACGTGCACTCCTCTCCTTTTCCGAGCGTACACAATTAGGCCGCGTAGCAGTACGCGCCCGTGTACGTGCACATAACCGGTAATTTGCCGCGCCCAAGAGCAAGCACACTAATGCAAACGGCGCTGTGATGTCTTCACAGATATGTGCTTTACGCTCGCTGGCATAAGCCCAGTTTCATGGACACGGAAACACCGGAGGGTCTATGGCTTGCGGAGGAGAGAGAAGACTGTACAAGAGTCTGCCATTTGCCTTTTCTTTTAAATATTTTTAATACTTGCTTTTCCGCTCAGCTGAAACGCCTGTAGTTCCACAACCGCCTCAAAACTGAACGGTTCTGTATAGGTCTGAAGCAACTGTTTTCATAGGGCAAACGATCCACCACTGTGGGTATGTGCCGCTCCAACAGAGGACAACAACAACAAAGATAGGTTCATTGAAGAAAATACACGTTGACGGTGAAGTCGACCACGACATGCCCACATGTGCACATGCGATGTTCATGTAAAATTTTATTTTCGTTTTCGTTGCCTTACGGCGCGATTCGGGTGTCCACCAAGATATGTTTCCTTTCCTTAAATTGTCCGGGCAAGGGGTCGTACCGACGGACGATGGCGTTCCGTGGATTCCTTGGCAATGCTGCAACACGCCGTCGCGTCCTGCTCTTAAAGGCGAAGCTTAAGCGTCCTGCAAATTTCAATTAAGTTTGCCGAACGGGATATTGGAACGCATATAACAGCAATTAGAGTGCACTTTTCCGGGCTTACACCTTAGCGTGGTGCCGAGGTGCACGCCTTAGCAGGAAAAAAAAGTCATGGCTAACCAATGACCGTATAGGTAGATTCTTCAGTGTTATCCATAGTGAACTCGACTGATGGCAATTCGAACTGCGATCGTTACGATCACAACGATTATGAACCAGTGGCAATAATGTAACGAAAAAGAAAACACATAAAACCTCTAAGACTACTGTGTGCTCAGTACCTCCCGAAAAAGAGGCACAGAGTTCAAAAGAAGGCAAAACAAAGAAAAAAAAACGCGAGCGGAAGGGACAGGCTTGCTAGCACCTGCTCCTTTATTAGAACGCGCAGGTAGCTATATATATATATATATATATATATATATATATATATATATATATATATATATATATATATATATATATATATATATATATATATATATATATATATATATATATATATATATAATATGCGCGTCTCAACGAGCCGAGACGTCTCAATCACGCGTTCGCCGAGGCGTGCATGCAAGCAGACCTATGCGGGTGGCGCGTCAGACGACGCGCTGTGCCCACAGCTGCTGCACCGAGAGAGAAAGCTGTCAGGAGCAGTTTTTGAGAAAGCGAGGGAGCTACAGCAAGAAGACCGGCTCAGTGGGCGATTATAAGGCGCGCACGCAACGCTTAGACCAACCACCTCCGCGTGTGTTGCTGCCGCCGTCATGGGAGACAGCGAGGGCTATACATCAAGACTAGCAGGACTGTTCTTATACGACACGCACCGAGGAAAGGAAGGAAGGAGGCGGAGGATACAAGCGCGCGATTCAGAAGCGGGCCGCGTGCATGGCAAACGCTCGAGCTATTCTACACCCCCCCCCCCTCCACTCCAAATCTCCTGCTCGCCCCGCCCCATTTTTTTTCGTTTTCATAAAAATGTGTTGGTATGTGACTCTCCAGGGGCGCAGGCAATAATAATAATAATTGGCTTTTGGGGAAAGGAACTGGCGCAGTATCTGTCTCATATATCGTTGGACACCTGAACCGCGCCGTAAGGGAAGGGATAAAGGAGGGAGTGAAAGAAGAAAGGAATAAATAGGTGCCCGTAGAGGAGGGCTCCGGAATAATTTCGACCACCTGGGGATCTTTAACGTGCACTGACATCGCACAGCACACAGCGTTTTTCCTCCATAAAAACGCAGCCGCCGCGGTCGGGTTCGAACCCGGGAACTCCGGATCAGTAGCCGAGCGCCCTACCCACTGAACCACCGCGGCGGGTCAGCAGGCAAGGAACGAGGCTGAATGTTGTGTAACGTACTAACAGTGTTAGGTAAATATACGCGTAGAGATACTTACTCTATGCTTACGCTGCATTGATATTTGACGCTGTGTTGTCGTGTGCACTGCGTTGAAGCTTTTTGTACTGAAAGTTGGTTAACGTAAATTTCAGGACGCAAAAGCTATGGAGCGCGAGTTCAGAGGGAAGGCGTACGGTGTAGGGTTGTGTCTCCCCTCTTCCTGGGGACTCTTGGGGATGTTTCGAGAGGCCACCTCGTCGAAGAACGAACGCATACCATGACAGCCGCTACCCGATCGGTAAAGAGCCGTACAGGTTACCCATTGGCCTTATCTGATAAAGGCCAAACAATCCAGACGTGATTGAACTAGATCGATAATTTCGTTTTATCGGCAATGCAGCCTGTTTGAGCGCCACTCGAATTCGTAAAAAATGGACCTCGTCACAAATACGTTTACCGAGCAGAAACTTACTCCAGTGCTTAGCGCTTAATCAAGTATCCGGCTCCACCCCACTTCAACCATCTTTTCCAAACGGGCCACAACTTGCAGACCTTAGGCCTGCTTCTCATGACAACAAATTACATATCCTCATTGACCAGCGCGCAAACACAGCAAAGGCTCCTTTGCGATTGGCCGGAAGCTGATCGCGTGATCGGTTAGCGTTGACGTTAGAAGTTTAGTTTCATGGCACAGCTACTACTACCACTAGTACTAAATGTGCTATCACTACTGATAGTCCTAATAATAACACTATGGTTACTATAAGTAGCAGCACACAGCTGCCACTGTACTGTCATGTGCATTAATCACCAGCACTTTAATACCCCCGAGACTACTTACTATTCCTGCCAACTGCTACCGTTACTCATACTATACTATACTGTTTCCACCCTATTCTGTCGCTGTTATTACCGCCACAACACACTTTCACCAATACTACCCTTTCATTTCATTTCTCCATTCTGCCTGCTATCCTTTATTTCCGCTGCCCCTGCTCAGGTGCGTCAGTATCGATGGCAGATGCCGGAGCTAGCAAAAATCTTTTCCTTCCTTTTTACTATTATTTTAATAAAAAACCACTACCACCACCACCACTACTACTGGAGCCACTGGCAACTAATGTCACTATAGTAGACACACAAAAACCCCGGAAAAGCCCCTTTCAAGCAGCGTTCGCCACGAAAACAATGAAAGGGTGGAAACTGCGTCAGATCATTTCGCGCGCTCTCACGACGCTTCACGGGCCGGCGAGCGTGATAATAAATCTCGCCCGATGAAGAGCGCAAACAAAGGCCGTCGCTACTTCAGCGCTTTACACACTCACGCACGCACACACCCGCATATGCGGCTCTGCTCCGGCGTATATACACAAGCTGTATGGATGGATTTTTAACTGATCCGCTTTCCGGGGCTGACTGACCGACGCCGTTCCGTGTTGAAACAACGGGTCTCGCCGGAAGGCGGCGCCGTATCTATCTGCTCCCGCGCGACACAGTTGTCCACACACCGAGCTGACAACGGCAGTGAATATATATATACGTCTTCTTTGCAGCCGCGACAGGCCCATCTTCAAAGCAGGAGCAGCTGCGCGTCCGGCGCACGCGGCAGGCCTGTACGGCCTTGGGGATTGTTTTTCAGACCGAGAGCTGACAACGATGATCTCCGTGGACCTCGCGCGAACAGGCGCTGTTTGCGCGCGACGCCTATACCTGAAAGCGTCAGGGTAAGCAAAAATAAGAACGGAATAAAATATTTCCTACATATACGCCATTCGTCAAAAATGCGAGCGACGTTTTCCGACTCTTCCCGATGCACTATATAGAAAGAGAGGACGACTACTTTTGCGATCCCTGCATCAGGACAGCCCTATATCACTGGCCTGACTACAAACACCGGGAAGCTCCCGAGGGAAGTCCGAAACTATATACAGAATAATTGAAATATGCGAACTCGCTCAACCGGAACTTCCGGCTTACTGTAACTAATTGTTCCGGCCTGTAAATATCGAGCGTATTAAAAAGGCTCCTCTCAACTCTTATTCCTCTTATTTAATAATAATAATAATAATAATAATAATAATAATAATAATAATAATAATAATAATAATAATAATAATAATAATAATAATAATAATAATAATTGGTTTTGGGGGAAAGCAAATGGCGCAGTATCTGTCTCGTGTATCGTTGGACACCTGAACCACGCCGTAAGTGAAGGGATAAACGAGGGAGTGAAAGAAGAAAGGAAGAAAGAGGTGCCGTAGTGGAAGGCTCCGGAATAATTTCGTCCACCCGAGGATCTTTAACGTGCACTGACATCGCACAGCACACGGGCGCCTTAGCGTTTTTCTTCCATAAGAAGGCAGCCGCCGCGGTCGGGTTCCAACTCGGGAACTCCGGAACAGTAGTCGAGCGCCCTAACCATTGAACCACCGCGGCGGGTTCCTCTTATTTCGAGAACATTTTCGGAGCGCTTCGAGCTCTACTTATTGAGAGCTGGCTTTGTGCGCGTATCACGCGAAGGTTATGCAATAAAAAATAAACAGACGCCCTCGTTTTTTTTTAACACCATCCTCTTCAACAAGTTATCAAAGAACTACTAAGAAGTACACTGAGTGCGATCTCTTCAAGTGTCTTTCAACAATGGGCGTGGTCGCCGTCTATAATGCTTAACATTCGGCCGTTTGAACGTATTGAGTGCGTAGCCACCCTGATGTCCGAGTAAATAGTGGGCGACCTTCTCTGAGCGTTACTCGGCGTTCGTGTACAAATTTAATACTACCCTAATCCTCGCTGTGCGCGAGCGTATTCTCCGAGAGCCAAGTGAAATATCACGTCACGAGACGATGAAGATGTTTCCTCCTCATTCCGAATTCGCTTCGCTACGCCGTCGCGATCGCCATTACACGTGTCTAGCCGAGCCCGTGAAAGGACGCCTTCGAGCAGCGCAGAAGCTTACGCAAATGCTTCGAGACCGTCGAGGACAACTGAAGCGAATCGACACTGGTCGTGGAGAAAAATTATGCGCCGCGGTGGGCACAAAATAATAATAATAATAACTGGTTTCTTGGGGAAAGGAAATGGCGCAGTATCTGTCTCATATATCGTTGGACACCTGAACCGCGCCGTAAGGGAAGGGATAAAGGAGGGAGTGAAAGAAGAATGGAAGAAGGAGGTGCCGTAGTGGAGGGCTCCGGAATAATTTCTACCACCTGGGGATCTTTAACGTGCACTGACATCGCACAGCACACGGGCGCCATAGCGTTTTTCCTCCATAAAAACGCAGCCGCCGTGGTCGGGTTCGAACCCGGGAACTCCGGATCAGTAGTCGAGCGCCCTAACCACTGAGCCACCGCGGCGGTTGCACAAAATAGGAGAAAAAGTTCTTTTCTACGCCTAGGTTACGCATTTCAACGTACACGGTATGCGGCACTTCATATCAGGCAGCAGCAAACGCAGCCATACACAAAGGGATTGCGTGCGTTAATAAGCGTGGTTTGTTGTGCGCATGCGCGAAACGCTATTTAAAATGGACCCATACCGTGCGCTCGCTCTGCGTACGCTATTTCTCTAATTTAACCTGCGTGGCTCTTGCGTACGCTAAAATAGCGTACCCAGCATGGCGGCACGCTTCGAAGCGGAACCCTTCACTTCGGAATGGTTTGTTGGTTTATGGGGGGTTTAACGTCCCAAAGCGACTCAGGCTATGAGAGACGCCGTAGTGAAGGGCTCCGGAAATTTCGACCACCTGGGGTTCTTTAACGTGCACTGACATCGCACAGTACGCGGGCCTCTTAGAATTTCGCCTCGATCGAAATTCGACCGCCGCGGCCGGGATCGAACCCGCGTCTGTCGGGCCAGCAGCCGAGCGCCATAACCACTCAGCCACCGCGGCGGCTCCTTCACTTCGGAATGAATTCGTCGTTGTTACTGGGTTTTAGTACGTTCATTGGCCATAAATGGGACAACGAATTTCACTTCGGTTCATACCGCGTGGAACCAAACGTATGAGCGATAAATTTGCTGGATTTTTATTTTCATTTCGAGTGGAGATCCTGCGGCTATACTAGGCTTTAATAGGAGCGTCGATTTGTTGACAAAAATTCTTCTTATAGCAACCAGATGGCGCCACTAGGCCAGAGACTCCAATCGAATCTAATATCATGCGCTGAACTAAATGTGCGGATGAGACGAATAGCATATAACGTCCCTCAAAATGCTTCGTTTAGCGTACGTTAGCAAGCATACGCTATTCTAACCCTGCGTTCTGAAAAAAAAAAAAAATTAGTTGGACACCTAAGCTCCGCCGTAAGGGTATGACGCGACAGCGTTAATGGTTATTTGCTATTTTCATTATTAATTGGTACTTATTTAACTACACGCTCTAATCAGCATCCATCAGTAGGCATACTAGACCACGTGATGCACCGTATGGCACTCAGGATCTCCCTTTAACCAAGTCGAACGACCGTGCCTGAATGGCCTAAGGGTAACGTTTCTAACTCGCAACGCATGGGTCATGGTTTTGATTCCCAACTGATTACCCCAATTTTCCTTTCAGCGAAACCGATTTACTTTTCACCCTAATACATTCTACTGACATTTCAGGCATGGTACATCATAGTCGGAATTTAACTTTATATTCTGCTGCTCAAGATGTGACGTTACAACCCTCTCCTCCAATCCTGAATTAGTGTGTCAAGGCACACGGCTTTTTCTCCGAACGTCCGCTGCAATGCTGTCGCGTTAAAATATAAAAGTGCGACATGTAGAGTAGATCTGACGCGAGAGGGTTCTATCGTAGCGGAAATAAATGTAAGGAAATATTCCTGGGGCAACACGTGTAATAAGCAGAACCGGTAACTTGTCGTCGATAAGACGGAGTGACCGAATCGACACGACAGGCAGGTAAATTTAGTCAGGGGCTGCACATAATAGGGCGGAGTGACATGAGCCGGGAATTCTGCCAACGCACAAGGTTGGCACATGTATAGGACGCCGGGCTGAGGACAGCTCCATCTGCGTGGCTCGAACAGCTCCATCTTCGCTCCTAGGCCTAACCAAAAGCGCTACGCTGTCCAAGAAGCAACAGAGCATGGCTGTGAGTACACACATCCCGCGGAGGCGCTTAATTCAGGCGGCGCTAATTTAACCACTGCACGCAGCTCCCAACTGTGGCATAACGTGTCGCACGGGCTGCAAACGCTGCGTATACCACTTCCGCCGGTAGCGAAGCGGCAGACTGAAGCGTCGAGAACAACAATCAGAAAAACACTAAGGAAAAATAGAAAGAAAGCAGACGGGATAAGGAGAAGAAAAAGAGGACGAAGCGTTTTTTTTTTTTTTTTTTGCCAAGGCCGTCGCGTGCGCGCAGCCCATAAATCATGAGGGCCGCGGACGGCGAGCTTTCGCCGCAGCGTGCTGGCGCTCGGGACTTTTCCAGATCTGCAGCGCGCCAGAGGCTGTCCTAATCCGCGCGTGAAGCGTATAAACCGGCGCGGCGATAATCACGCGAGTGCTGGGAAACAGGGCGGTGATTAACACGTTCGTGGGCAACGCGCAGCGCCTGCCCGGTTCACGTGCAAAGCTCGTGCGTGATTTCGTGCGTCTGACGGCGCATGCGCGTTCGTGCGTGTGCTGGTGTATAGCGCCGAGAAACAAAGGATTCGAAGAAATGCGCGCGCGCGTTTGCCCAGATTGCGAGCGCTCGCAAGCTCGACACGTCGAGTCGATAAGAACCTCGGTAGACGTTAGCGCAACTAAAAACACCAGGTTAAAAGACAGAGAGAGAAGTGGAAAGAGCGCAAAGAAAGAAAACAATGCAAGATAGAGACAGGCACCATATAAAGCACAATCTCGTTTACTCGAACTGCCAGCTTCACTCTCGCCAAATACATTAAGAAAGACAACTTTACCAGCGAAAGCACGAGACACCAGGAGAAGAACACAGGACAACGCTTCTTCTCCTGGTGTCTCGTGCTTTCGCTGGCGAAGTTATGTCTCAAAAACACCAGCTAGCCCACATGGTTACCCTGTTACCATTAAAAAAGGTTCCGCGTAACTCGAAACTTCCATTATTGGAGCAAACTTTCGGTATCCTTGGAGTTGTCGAGAGTCTATATCTAATGCACTGGCCCTACAGCGAGAAAGGCGGCGATACACCATCCCCACATCCTGCACATCCTTGCTAACCGTGGTGGCAGTCATTGTGGTATTGAGAACCAATCATTACTGGTATGGCTTGGTTTATAAGGTTCAACGTGCCAAAAAGGCTCGGGCTATGAGGAGGGACGCCGTAGTGAAGGGCTCCGGAAATTTCCACCACCCGGGGTTCTTCAACGTGCACTTGCATCGCACAGTACACGGGCCTCTGGCATTTCGCCTCCATCGAAATGCGACCGCCTGGAGCGAACCTGCGTCCTTCGGGTCAGCAGCCGAACACCGTAACCACTGAGCCCACTGCGACCACCGCGGCAGCTCCAACCATTAATATGTGGACCAAACGTACCGGGCGTACTCTTCTGGCCTAATCAGTCTTATCACACCACGTGTTTCTAATCAGTATCACAGTATCAATTACCGTTCTTTTTAATAATTAACTTAAACTTACAGAGACCATCCACCCCTTCAACGCTTTTCAGGACAAGGTGCTTAAAGTACAAGATTTTTTTTTCTTAAGGCGCCCGTGTGCTGTGCGATGTCAGTGAACGTTAAAGATCCCCCAGGTGGTCGAAATTATTCCGGAGCCCTCCACTACGGCACCTATTCTTCCTTTCATATTTCACTCCCTCCTTTATCCCTTCCCTTATGGCGCGGTTCGGGTGTCCAAAGATATATGAGACAGATACTGCGCCATTTCCTTTCCCCCAAAACCAATTAAAAAAATAATGAGATTTCAACGCTTGTTGAACTTCTGAGGCGTTAATTTTGCGCCTCTCTCTCTCTCTCTTTTTTGTGCACTCTTTCTTGGTAGTGTCACGGTGCAAGTTAGATCATCCCTCACTCCATGCTTCTCCTCCCTGACAGAAACAAGGCCGCTTGTACGGCCAAGCCAATGCTAAAGCCAAGCGCGATCAGCCGGGCGTACAGGCCGTTTTGTATGGACCGAATATACAACGACAAAAGAACAGTGACCAGCGACAACGCATGCTTGGGGAGTCAACAACAACCGAAACGACGGAAACTGACCAGCCTTGCTCTCAGAATTAGCATCTAGCAATATAGTATGCATGGATATAGAACATCAGAGTTAGCAACTTACACAGCTAGCAAACCATACTCTACAGGCATATAGATGGCGCTACCAGGTTTATAGAGGGTGGCTGATAAATAATAGGAATGAATATTTTGCCACTGCCCATTTAAGTGTTCCCTTTTTCTGAGTGCATTAAACAAAGGAGAGATATAAGGACGCAGCGCCAACAGGTTGTAGCAAGGGCTTTATCTTCTGTGCTCCGATATGAACAGCTAGCAGGCTCCCGCACTCGAGCTTTGTCTACTTCCCGGGCCTCCCTCATTAATCAAAGCGGATAAATTAGCGGCGCCACGCGATAGCAGCTTCTGACAAGCATGACAGGCCAGCCCCAGCCTCTTTCTATATAGTCTGTACGGGGCTGTGCATTTCAGACATTAATTACACTGGCATCGATCGGACCTCCGCAAACCCTTCGCCTCAATTCGATATAGTCTGTACGGTGCTGTGCATTTCAAACATTACACTGGCGTCGATCGGGTCTTCGCAAACCCTTCGCCTCAATTCGATATAGTCTGTACGGTGCTGTGAATTTCAAGCATTACACTGGCGTCGATCGGGCCTCCGCAAACCCTTCGCGTCAATTCAGCCTCGCAAGAACAGCGCACATACGCAACGCGTACAAGCATCGGGGCTTCACTGCATATAAAATATATTGCTCTAATAAGGGGGGCCGGACGGCACGGCTTGGACAAACACGGAGCCCCCTATCGGGCAATGTTATCTCTTTGCAGGCAGGCAGGTCTACCAGGAGGGCAACGACGGCTGGAAAGGGGCGCCGTGCAGCGGCGGAGAATTGCTAAACATCCTTCTCACCCCTCATACATGCAGGCAGGCAGGAGCCGAGAGGCGTCAAGCCCGACGTTGCTGGAACAAGCTGCTCTCCAGCGGCACATACGCCTATAGCCTCGCCTCACGAACGCCTGGCGGCGCGCTTATCTCCTCTTTAGCGAATCATTTATTATCGACCCCCACCACTCAACTTCTTGTATACCTCCCCCCTTTCATGATACTACCTTTCTCTCTGGGGGCAACACTAAGTGGATCCACGGATGAGTATCGGAACGAACCCCCGTCCACGGAATAAGCAACCAAATAAATATGCATTGCACAAGTTGAATCTCTACACGAATCCTTTCCAGGCGATTCGACTAGACCCAGTGCGAGCGGGTAGACGTCTGGGACAAGAGCCAGCGGCTGTCGCGCATACGCCTCGTCGTCAATTAGACAAGGCATTTCGAAGGAAACGACCAGGGAAAGAATTCTTGATCAATGTATTCGAAACTTGCGCGACGTATAAAGGAAGGAGAGGTATGTAGGGTAGAGGAGAGTTTAATAAAGGACACAGGGGGAGAGAAGATGGGCGTATTAGCCTCCAAAGTGGTTTCTCTGGCCCTGGCAATCTGAGCAGACGATCTAACGCTCGCCTTGCGCGCGTCTGCAGCGCATGCAGACGACGTGATTTCATAACGCAGACGACAAGCAAGCGAGCACGTCGTCTGCGTGCGATTTCTGAACTGCGGCTTTATTTAAATACCGACCCGATAGAACGCAAGCGGGCGAACGTAAACAGAGGTTCATTATATAAAGAACTTACACAACTGAACGACCGCTGGTGGCGTAACCAAAGGGACGCGGTAAATAATACGTGTAAAAATTATTGCTGCATGCCCCATTTGTAATGACGCCAAAGCACAATAACGTTGAGCGAGAGTGTATAAAACTACCAGCGTTTGTCATATGCTCTCCGCTATTGTCCTGTTCAGCGACGGCTTTATCCCTGTCTCCTTAGGTAATTTTAGCAGCCCCGAAATCCCGTTGCCTTTACTCACGCACCACTCTGCACACTTGTGTAACTCTATTAGGGGATACGTTTATATAAACTTCGGTAGCGACCACAGCGCCCTCTGTATACGTTCAATGACATCGTCAAGTAATTTGCCGATTATCATTTTACGCGGGTTTGCGGCCACGCCAGCATGCAAAGCTGAAAGCACGAACCGATAAAAACGCAGTACACTCATCATCCTCGAACACACTATAAGGACAAAAAGAAGGAAAAAAAAAACGAACTTCGCTGCTTCGTTAGGACGCGCCCATAAAAGGAAGACAGCTTTCTCCCCCCCTCTAATCCTCCTTTCACTTTGTTTTTAAAACATTAGAGCGAGAGGGTGAGAAAGAAGGTATACAGAACGTGAAGGAAGGATGTGAATTTCCACATACTTCATTAAACAAAGCGAGCGACGGATATTTTTTTATTTTATCTTTTCTTTTTATTAAGGCCCTGTAATCTTATAACTTCTCTTGTTTGCATCCAGCGAGCTCACATCCGAATCAACGCTAATGGCCTGTCGAACTGATGACTCTATCGATTAAGGGCGAAGTGCTTTGTTCACGCTTTATTCCCCAATTCATTTCTTTTTTTTTTCGTCTTTGTAAATCCTCTTCTAAAACAGTCAGAGCACGTCCTGGAAACGCGGCGATGAAACCGTCCTGCCTCAATTTATTTTTTACGCTTTTTTTCACCGACCACCGTAAGCGCACCCGCTCACCCTCGTTTTTTTAACGCGTAATGAGATTAAGACATTAGGGGAACGGGCTTCTCTAAAAAACAGCCCCGTACGTTCGTCTGTGCAGCGGTTTTAAGCCACCGGCAGCAGACTCATCCCGCGCGCACACACACTCTCTCCCTCTCAAACATAAAAAGCGCTGAAGAGCTGCAGGTATTATGAGTTGGGTGTGTATGCGATGGCCTAAGCTCCACCTGGCTCCACGAAAGTGTGCTGACGCGCGACGCGCATATGGAGACGAGGATAGAGACATCACCGTCAGTGCAGTGTGTGTGCGGACGCGTTGGAGAGGATCTTTTTCATATTCATGAAGGCGGATCGTGTTCCAGGTTCGCAATGACCGCCATTACCGAGAAAGAGACGGCCTCATCATCTCGCGGCTGCCGCAGTGTCGATGCCGTGTCGCAGCGCATATGTGATCATCGAGTGTGCCTATTAGGTGCAGGGTATAAAATGCAATACACACGGTGTGTGTGCGTGCGTGCGTGCGTGTGTGTGTGTGTGTGTGTGTGTGTGTGTGTGTGTGTGTGTGTGTGTGTGTGTGTGTGTGTGTGTGTGTGTGTGTGTGTGTGTGTGTGTGTGTGTGTGTGTGTGTCTGCGTGCATGTGTGTGTGGTGAGAGAGAGAAAGCCAACAGCCATAAAACCAAGGAGCATACCGGATTTTTTTTTAATTCGTGGTCTTTGTCAATGAACATTATTAGTATATATATATATATATATATATATATATATATATATATATATATATATATATATATATATATATATATATATATATATATATATATATATATATATATATATATACACACACAGCGTGTGTTTTCGCGCGGCGGGATATTACATATACGTAACGCGCGGGCGACGCAGGTTTACGTGTTAGCCAATAAAAACAAAACTTTTTTTCTTATCGCTAAAGGCGAAATATCGCTCGTGAACTGGATCGAAAGGCGGATTTTAACAGCACCTCCCGCATCAGCTGCGTTAGCCGTTGAACGTTAAAAAAATAGAAAGAGGCAGGAAAAAGCATTCAACAGCCGTCCGCGTATGTATATCCTCTTTTTTTTTTATTCAATGCGGGAAAGGAGCCGTCCCTGCCTCTCTTTATACGCAACATTTGATCAGACAAATGCATGCCCTATAGCGTTTCCAGCTCGTCTTGCTATACGGCATACAGTCTTTCCCACATTTTTCGACCTTTTTTCTTTATCTCTCGTCTTCTTTTTCGTTCACTTTTAGTTGTGATGGTCTCCGCTTGGCGGAGCCCGGTAACGTACACTTCAAGCTTGATCTGCTGCCCGTATCCAGATTGCATGTATACGTGAGCTCGACAGTTTGAAACATCTCTATAACAGCGCTGTGTATACCCGGGGCGATTCCGTTCATTCCCCTCCTTGTCTACTTGTTTTTTTCTTCTCACGACCTGAGATTTTTCTTCGCCTACGCTCATCGCCTGTGTATTGTATGTATATATATATATATATATATATATATATATATATATATATATATATCGAGTGGCAAGTGCAGCCACTGGACTCTGCGGTCGCCAGTGCACGTGAGCGATGCGTGCGTGGCCCCAAGGTGTGCCTGTGTTCGAGGGACAGACCCGCTCTGGACATTCGGGGAACGAGATGGGGGAGGGGGGAGAGCGGGGACCGCAGCAATCAACCTTTTGGCACGCGAACGTGACCGGACGGAACAAGCCCGCGGTTCCCCCCCGCGCGGACAATGCATGTTCGCAAGTGCATACGTGCACGCGTGTGCGAGGGCTTACTTTTAGTGAAACCTGGTTTATAACGTATTCGAATTCTTTACTTCTTTCACGCCCTCTGTTTTTTTTCGTTTGTTTTTGTTTTTATTAGCACAGAAAAAAAAACTTGTGTGGACAACTTATAGTCACTGAAGAGCTATGTACCTAGCACAGTATAAAATGCGCTGAATTTGTCGAAGGCTTGCACGGACTACCTACCATGAGAGGCAAATGACAATGGCACCCGTGCCAGTATCAGCTCCAAGTACATCAGGCCTGCAGTACCAGGTACTACAGACGCTGGCGTCAATACTAATGACTTCGGCACTGGTTCGGGTTCAGTATCGGGCTTCTGCAGTATCCTCTGGCTTCAGTATCCAGATAATGAAAGGAGAGAAATCCAGACAATAAGAACTCCGTAAGGCTTCACTAATCTTTGAAATCGTCCAAAATATGCAGTGAGAATCAAAAGATTGTCGGTTTAATCCTTCTTGTATGCAGAGCGCAGACCAATGTCTATCGCCAATTCTCGAAGACATAGAAGAAAGCAAAAAATAATGACGAGTAATTGGAGAGACGGCCGCACCATGACACTTCTATTCTGCTTTCTTCTATTTTGCTTTTCTGCTGCACTGTATCGGACCCAATGTATGTCCTTCACACTCCCCTCTTTAATGCCTTCGGGCCCTGAGGGTATATGAATAAATAAATAAATAATATCATGGTGCGCATTCGGACACATCAGTATTACACGCGCGCGAACATACCACCAGCTTTCAACATGTGGGCGTCGATTCCCTCACAGAACACTTCCCCATTGCTCGATGCATCGCCAATACATTTAGACGACTGCATGCGGCTACAAGCGCGCGTCACAAACGACAAGGTCACGCCGGTCGATTTACGATGCGGATGTATATATACAACAGGTAGCATGTCAGAGGGCTATAATGCATCTACCTTTGCAGGCAATGTCGCTTGCGGAAAATACATAAAAAAGAAAACACAACAAAAAGTAGGCCACACAATACGATGAAAAAGCAGCACTTACGCGGGACATGAAGCACTTTGGAGGTTGAAAAGGAACTTGGGCCCTGTATACGCATTGCATGCATACACCTTGCCGAGTTGCACGAGGTTCGTGTGCGCGCATATTTATGTGCTGTGCAGCACACATGCGCGTGAGAGGTTGTGTAGCAACGACTTACTGCGTGCTCGCGCAGGCGTTCGAGTGAGGAACCGCATGCTATATATAATACAGGGCCAATGGCTTTGCGTGAGAAACAGGCGCACGATCGCCAAACCGTGCACCGTCACACAGGAACCGATATATATATATATATATATATATATATATAATACAAACGTAGCAGCGGAAACAGGAACGGTATATACAGCGTTCTCGCGCTGTATTGATTTCAGAATGTATACGCTACGCATGCATGGAAAATGCCAAGGAGGTTTCCATCCGTTTTCGTGGAAAACCGAGCTGCATCATAAAAGCCAACTATACATCGCTCCAGCTGGATTGCAAAAGCAGGGACCGCGTATATTGTAACACTTCTTGTTAATTTTGTTGGTACATGCTTACATTAAAAAAAATGGTTTTCCTCGGTGCGTGTCGTCCTGCGGCATTATGATCCATACACGATATGCACCTCTCCTTCCTTAATTGGAGAAGTGGTGAAATATACTGTCCTCCTATATCGACCTATATATATATATATATATATATATATATATATATATATATATATATATATATATATATTGTAGTGTGGTAATCTTCATCGATATAACCACTGACATGCGTCGCGTGCTGCCGCTCTCAAGGACGAAGAAGTTGTTCGCTGCCTTGCTCTTTCGCCACGCCTGACGCTTCGCTGCGAGTCTCCCCTGAGCGGCTGGAATCATCTGGGTTCACCGAATAAACACACCCCTACAATTGGTGCAGGTGCTGCTGGGTACGTTCCCGTCCACCCTGGAACTAAGAAGCCGCACGTTACCCTCTGCTTCCAGCATGCCGGATGACACTGCCACGACATCGTCGCCCCTCCCAACCACCGTGCTGTGTTCTGGAGCTCTACGGCAGCGTGATCCGTGCTTCTTCAGTGGCACAGCCGACCAGGACGTCGACGATTGGTTGGCGGCATATGAGCGCGTCAGTAGCTACAACAGATGGGACGACGCTATCAAGCTAAGCAATGTAATCTTTTATCTGACTGACGTGGCGAACCTCTGGTTTCGCAACCATGAGGCAGACCTGCCATCTTGGTCTGCATTTAAAAAGAATTTTGCAGAAGTGTTCGGCCGCCCTGCAGTTCGCAAGCTCCGGGCAGAACAACGCTTGCGTGAGCGCACTCAGCAAGTCGATGAGTCGTTCACTAGTTATATAGAGGACATCGTGGACCTATGCAAGCGTGTCGATCCGCTAATGACTGAAGCGGATAAGATCGAGAACATCATGAAAGGCATCTCTGACGACGCGTGCCAAATGCTCTGGGTAAAAAATCCTGCCACGGTGAGTGACGTGATCAAGCTTTGCCAGAGCTACGACGTGCTTCGTAAGAAGCGCGCTTCTACCCGGCGGTCCGGTGTTAGAGACGACGCCATCTCTACACTTGCGCTGGGCGGTTCTACCCCATCAGAGGACAGCCCTTTACTTCAGCAAATCAAAGCCTTCGTTCGAGAAGAGGTCGCCCGCCAGCTATCGCTGGTCCCTCAGTTACAGGATAGTGGCCGCCTTGTTCCTGACATGGCTCCGTCTTTGGCCCCTACCATACGGCGTGCCGTTCAAGATCACATCGCTGACGTTCTTCCTCCCAGCTCCATGCTCCCGCCCAGCCCTGTGCTGCCGCCCAGCCCCGTGCCAGCGCAAGTAACGGCACCACTGACTTACGCCCAAGTTGCGGCCAGGCCGCTCATGCCATCAGCATCTCTTTCCTACCAGGCCGCTCCTTCCAACCTTCCTTCGCCTTTGCCTGGGTCTGCATTCCATGTCCCTATTCCAAGGGTACGCCAACGCCCTACGAACCC
The DNA here is from genome assembly GCF_052857255.1 of Amblyomma americanum. NCBI lineage: Eukaryota > Metazoa > Arthropoda > Arachnida > Ixodida > Ixodidae > Amblyomma > Amblyomma americanum. Next base: position 49,774,885 of record NC_135498.1, read on the forward strand.
TTGGCGTACCGCGGACAACCGACCAATCTGCTACTCTTGCGGGCTGCCGGGCCATGTCGCACGCCTTTGCCGCCAACGCCTTCCACCTTCTCGACCTGAACTATGGAACTACTCCTACAATACAGACCAGCCCTCGCCGAGAAATCCGCCCAGTTCCGAATTTGTATCTCGTGACAATCAAACGTACACAGCTCGCCGATCACCTTCCCCTCGTCGCCGTTCCCCGTCCCCACTCCGACGTTCTACCGGCACCGTTGAGGGAAACTAACAGTCGCAGTTCCCGGGGCAAGAACTGCGCTTGGTTCGAACTCTTCAAGTCCTCGGTGTTCTCCCACTAACGTAATTCAAGTGTTTGTCGACGGCGTCGCAGTACTCGCTCTAGTCGACACGGGCGCTGCCGTATCAGTCATCAGTGAAGCTCTTTGCCGTCGTCTTCGTAAGGTGACCACCGCACTTTCCGACTTTTCGCTTCGCACCGCCTCATCACAGCGCATTCATCCCTCAGCGGCGTGCACGGCCCGTGTTCTCATCGAAGACGTCTTATACACCATCGAGTTTATTGTACTGTCTCGCTGCTCACACGACATCATCCTGGGCTACGATTTCCTTTCCACTCATCATGCCGTTATTGACTGCGCCCGCGCGGAAGTTTCCTTTTTACCTCTTTGTGATACCGTCTTGTGTGACGTCCCTACCCGGCCTGCAAAACTCCTCGTCGCCAGTGACACAGACATTCCTCCATTTTCTGCTGCCCTCGTTCCACTCTCCTGTGAAAGCGTTATTAGTTCGACTGTCTTCTTCACACCTTCCGACGCCGCTTCACGCCATCCCTGCCTCCTGCTTCCATTTGCGGTCCTCAAGATCGAAGATGGCCTTAGTGCAATGTACGTCTCAAATCCATTTTCGTGCCCGTCCGTCCTGCTACGCGGCGAGTGTCTCGGTCGTATTGAAGAACTTGATCCCGCGCTTGTAAATACTCTTCCTGCAACGCCTACTTCATTAGACGTTAATGTGCTCAGCTCTTGCGATACAGCGACCGCTTCGACACCACCCGATGTTCTTCAACAAGCTATTGACGCAGATCTCCCACCCGCACAACGCGATCAACTCGCTGCTCTTCTACAGAACTTCACTTCTGCCTTCGACCTTCCTCACACTGCTCTGGGTCGCACGTCTGTCGTTACGCACGCAATCGACACTGGTACAAACGCACCTTTACGACAGCGTCCTTATCGCGTGTCGGCCTCTGAGCGCCAAGTCATTGCTGACAACGTGGACGACATGCTTCGCCGGGGCGTCATACAGCCATCTAACAGTCCATGGGCTTCTCCGGTTGTTTTGGTCACCAAGAAAGATGGTTCCATCCGGTTTTGCGTCGATTACCGTAGGCTTAACAAAATCACGCGCAAAGATGTCTATCCTTTGCCGCGAATCGACGACGCCTTGGACTGTTTACAGGGAGCCGAGTATTTCTCCTCTTTGGATTTGCGCTCCGGCTACTGGCAGGTACCGATGGCTGATAATGACCGCTCGAAAACTGCCTTTATAACACCGGATGGATTATACGAGTTCAACGTTATGCCCTTTGGCCTCTGCAATGCCCCGGCTACTTTCGAGCGCCTGATGGACACTGTTCTTCGTGGACTCAAGTGGCAGACCTGTCTTTGTTATCTGGACGACATCGTAGTTTTTTCTGCCGACTTTTCTTCTCACCTTCTCCGCCTAAAGGATGTCCTCACGTGTCTCGCCGGCGCTGGGCTTCAGTTGAATTTGAAGAAGTGCCACTTTGCCGCTCGAAAACTCACAATTTTAGGCCACGTAGTTTCTAAGGACGGCATTCTTCCCGACCCCACCAAACTTCGCGCAGTTGCAGAGTTCCCGAAGCCAACCTCCCTGAAGCAGCTTCGGAGCTTTATCGGCCTCTGCTCCTACTTTCGACGTTTCATCTTGAACTTCGCCTCTATCATCGCTCCTCTGACCCAGCTCCTTGCCGGCAGCTCCGACCTTTCCGCCTGGACTCCAGCCTGCGATAAAGCCTTTGACACTTTACGCCGCCTTTTGGTTTCGCCGCCCATTCTACGCCACTTTGATCCGGCTGCGCCTACGGAGATCCACACTGATGCCAGCGGTATTGGGCTTGGTGCCGTCCTTACCCAACGTAAGCCTGGTTACAGCGAGTATGTTGTGGCATACGCCAGCCGAACATTGACAAAGGCAGAATCTAATTATTCAGTCACAGAAAGGGAATGTTTGGCCATTATTTGGGCTATCGGAAAATTTCGTCCTTATGTGTATGGTCGACCGTTTTACGTTGTGACCGATCACCACGCTTTGTGCTGGCTTGCCTCTCTGAAAGACCCATCCGGTCGCCTTGCTCGCTGGGCTCTTCGTCTCCAGGAGTTTGACATTCATGTCATTTATCGATCAGGGCTGAAGCATACGGACGCGGATGCTCTTTCCCGCTCGCCATTGCCTAGAGATAATTCGTCTGACCACGTCTGTGCCTACGATATGTCGACTCTTACAACTATCGACATGGCTACCGAGCAGCGGAATGACCCCTGGATCAATGCACTTTTGAATTTTCTCTCAAGTCCTACTCCCGGTCATTCCTCCAAAGCGCTCGTCCGCCAAGCACACCACTTCTCCATTCGTGACGGTCTTCTCTATCGCCGCAATTATTTGCTTGATGGACGGAAGTGGCTTCTAGTCATCCCGCGTCATCTCCGCGCCGACATTTGTGCTGCGTACCATGGTGACCCACAATGTGCTCACGGTGGCGTATTGAAAACCTACACACGCCTACGTCTGCGATTTTACTGGCGTGGAATGTACCGCTTCGTAAGACATTTCGTGCGCGCTTGCGAATCTTGTCAACGCCGAAAAACTCCTCAGAAGTCCTCTGTTTCGTTGCAGCCGTTACCCTGCCCTGCTCGTCCGTTTGACCGCGTTGGCATAGATCTCTATGGCCCTCTTCCGACTACTCCTGCTGGAAACCGGTGGATTATTGTGGCAGTAGACCATCTGACTCGCTACACTGAAACATCACCGTTACCCTCTGCCTCTGCAAGAGACGTTGCTTTGTTCATTCTCAACAACTTGATTCTTCGCCACGGGACTCCGAAGGAACTGCTCAGTGACCGCGGACGCGTTTTCTTGAGCGACGCTCTCGAGGCCCTACTGAAAGAATGTCGCATCATTCATCGCACCGCTACTTCTTACCACCCTCAGACGAATGGCCTGACAGAACGCTTCAACCGTACTCTGAGTGACATGCTGGCCATGTACGTCAACGACGCTCATTCCAACTGGGACCACGTTCTTCCCTTCGTAACCTACGCGTACAACACTGCGATACAGACCACCACTGGATTCTCTCCCTTTTTTCTTCTTTACGGGCGCGAGCCAACCTGCACAATGGACGCGCTTTTTCCCTACCGCCCTGATGTTTCTGAATCGACGCCACTCTCGGACGCCGCCCAGTATGCAGAAGAATGCCGTCAGCTCGCTCGTTCGCTCACAAAGGAAACTCAATGGCAACAAAAACACCATCGTGACACTGGTGAGGCGCCTTCATATACGCCCAACTCCCTGGTGTGGCTCTGGGTTCCTGCCACAACCGCCGGCCTGTCAAAGAAGCTTCTTGCTCGGTATCACGGTCCATACCGAGTGCTTCAAAAAACATCTCCTGTGAACTACGTAGTTGAGCCCGTTACGCCATCTGCGGACTTGCGTCGCCGTGGACGCGAAATAGTTCATGTGGACCGAATCAAGCCCTACTACGATCCGTCTGTCCTTTCGGCACCATGAGTCGCCAGGATGGCTCCTTCTCTGCCCGGGGGGGAAACTGTAGTGTGGTAATCTTCATCGATATAACCACTGACATGCGTCGCGTGCTGCCGCTCTCAAGGACGAAGAAGTTGTTCGCTGCCTTGCTCTTTCGCCACGCCTGACGCTTCGCTGCGAGTCTCCCCTGAGCGGCTGGAATCATCTGGGTTCACCGAATAAACACACCCCTACAATATATATATTAATCAGTTTCAATCATTTTTATTGACAGCTAATATGCACATGCATGGTTTTTCTAGTCTTTTTTCCAATTTCCGCATTTTTCTAATAAATTAAAACAGACGTCAGCGCTTCTATGGCCTAATGCTTAAGCATCCGCCTCGTATACGGAAGGAGCTGTGTTCGATCCCCAGTGCAGCTGGGTATCCACGGGTGATACAGTAGGTACAAACTTTACCGTGGCCTGTGATCGGCTCTCTGGAATTAAATGCTTAGAAAACTATTCTCTAGCCGCACCTTTTCTAAAGAAAAAATGCCTCGTGCCATGCTGCTCTTTCACCTAATTTGACCTTGCGAAATTGAAATTTGTCATCATTATCATAGAAAACTAAGAATGGATCCTGTAGTCACATGAGCATCTCTACGGAAAGCGTTCCCTCTAATTGAGGACACTACTGTACATCGCTTTCTTTAGTTTTCTTTTTTTGCATCTGTATTAGCTTGAGTACACGTGCACCTTGTATAAACGTGAGCCGCGCAACTGGTTTATTTTTATTTTTTCTTTAAAATCTCTGCCCTGCTTTTAATCAAGAAACGAAGCACCACTTTTCTACAGCCTCTCCCTGTATGCCAGCGAGAGCGACCCGCACGCAAAGCAACCTAAAATTCGGGCATCTCATCAAGCACGTATACGCCCTATGGGCGCGCATTCGAAGCAGAGGCTCGAAAGGCTTGAACGCATGCGTACATGCGCACCGCACAGCGCGGCGCGCCTTTCCTCAAACAATGGGCCGGCGACGTGGAAAGGCGTAAAGAGAGCTGTGCCTCACGCCCGTAGATATAAACTCGTACAGTGTACACGTGTGAGCGCGTGCTCACGCAATCCCCGCGTATATATACACTGGTTGGCACTCCGCCGGTATCATATACTCTGTAATGTGTTTTTTTTTTTTCGTTATACCCACGGCCTCCTATAAGCGTTGCAGTCTATACGGACTGTACGAGCTCCTGTGTATATTCCATTCCTTTCTATTTCTTTGCAGAACGCAAGCTAGCTCGAGCGTGCGGCCGGCTGCCGTGCATGAGCCTTGAACCAAGGATCTTTTCTGTTTTGTTTTGTTTTTTCTCTGGCGCCAAGCGCTGTTTGCGGCGCCCAGACAATGAAACCACCTAGAGGCACGCGACGGCGGCGACGCGGGTGCGATGCGGGCAAACATTTCAGTTTGCGGCGATGACATCCTTTCAACGCGTGCCTATATACACGCACCTGCGTATTTGTGGCGAGCCACAGCCCAAAGCTCAAGTGCAGGATGCTTGTGAGAGCGTCTATATACTCACAATCACTCGTTCGAAACTGCACGCGGCTGGCACATACACTGAAGCTGTCGTTGATTTCCAGTGGCAGCGTTGGACACTTCGCACGCATCATATACGCATGTACATACGAAGCAATTCTGGACAAAAGCATTTTTGAGCGGGAAACCGTTCATGAACGCAGTTTTTGCACATAATGCATGATTTCACTATAACAATCAATATACCCGCAGATCGGCCGACGGAAGTCTTGTATTTTTTTTTTCTATTCACGTTTTTGCTATCGTGAAAAGCGTTCCCCATTGTTTATGGCAGTCTTGACTGTTCAATGGGATCGATGGACAAACTTTAAAAGAAAGATTTTGCTGCACATCAGAAGAATGGACCACCACCGTCAATATTTTCATAACGGTCTTTTACAATTTTCCAATTTTCAAAATTTATGCCCGAGAAAGCTGGACTTGATAAGCTAATAGCATAACATGGCGCTATAAATTCTATACCATCAATTGGCTTCGTATATGGCCACAACCATACGTGTACTCTCGAAGGACTCGTAATAAGAAACGACGGAGTGTTCTTTTTTCTTTTTTTGTTTAAACGCTGATCTTGTTGAGACTACTTTGAGCGAAGACCGGCAAGAGTCTGCAGGGTCGGGCGTTGAAAATCAGTTTGCACACCGGCCGTGCGGCGCACTCTTGACGGGGTGTTATATTAACGACTCAGAAGATCGAACAGGTTACGCGCGACGCTAGAAACGCTTTAAAACGAAACAAGATGAAAAGAAGTAAAGCAAACTGCCCAGTGTCAACAACAAAACGAGCAAATAAAAGGGTGAGAGAAAAATACTCGCTAAACCAAAGTGAGCGAAGCCTCAGCCAGGATGCACGATGCCCTCTTATATCGTTGCACGCAATCTGTCAACGCCTCCACCAAGACGGGCGGCGCCCAGACGGTGATCCATCGCCGAAGCCTCGCGAAATTCGTCGCGATCTCCCTGCATCACGATGATGACGGATACGCTCTGCGCCGACCGGGTTCACGCGCGGCCGGCTACGCCCGAGCATAATTGAGACGTGATCGCGCTACACAGTGCGACGCACGCTGACCATGTGCCGAGGAGCCTCGGACGGGCGCGGCTGGAGATGATCCCCCCCCCTCCCCCTCTCCCGAGCTGCATGAGCACCACGAATCCAGATGAAAAAAAAAAAACAAGAAGCGACGATAGGCCCTTTTTCCGTACAGTGTCTACGCGAAACCCCTTATCGAAGGCGATAAAAGAACATCCTCCGTGGACACAGCTGTAGGAGACAGGGAGAGATCAGGGAGTCCAGGTATATATAGCCATGAACATTAGTAATACACGCCGCGGCACATTCGATGTATACTCTAAATAGAAATACGCCTACAAGGGAGTAAAAAAAGGAGTGAAATGTCCTCGAGCGCACTCCCTTTTATGAAACCCTTTTATGAAAGGGAGTGCGGTGGAGGACAGTTTACTCCCTTTTGACTCATTGCTGTTTAGAGTGAATGTATACACCGCACATAAAAGGTGCAAGGAAGCTTTCCCTCCGGTGCTTTCCGCTTGTCCAATCAGTGTCTGTACTTTTGCCTAGTCATTTCCTGAGTGACTCGTAATGAGTGACAACAACAAGGAGGCACCTTCGCGCAGTTAGGCGGCTTCGTGTGAACGGCCAGGCCTTGCAGAGCCGCCGAATGCGAAACAACACGGCACGCACGCGGCGCCGGAAGCGAGTCATGCATGCATTCTTCCCAGGAGCTCCTGGGATGCGTCACTCCGTCAAGAAGGGGACAGGAAGTAAGGCCGCGTATTAAGAAGCGCTACATTTTGGGCGAGTTGGTACTGCATACTTTTTGTAAATAGTTGAACATAAAAAAGACAGGGCATGACAAGGGTTCCTCTTCATGTCCTCTCTTGGGTGTGCGCAATTATTTCCAAAAAATAATAATAATAATAATTGGTTTTTTGGGGAAAGGAAATGGCGCAGTATCTGTCTCATATATCGTTGGACACCTGAACCCGTATTAGTGTATACAGCTGGTCACGCGGTCTTAGACAAATCATCCTGTCGTCAAACGACCACGCGACGAACTACACATGAATCAAATGTCATGGGGCGTGAAACGAGCGAATTATTATCGCTTCAGGCTTCCCCACAATCGCAATGCATAGAGTATAAACTGAAGTGAGAAATGTTCTGTATACATTGTTACGCCTTCTAATGTACAGGTGCCCACCGTAGGTTCCGGAACACCGAATCCACGAAGAAGCCTATACCTGTCCTACTCTTTAAACGCGGAAACACAAACGAAAGCGTATACGCGTATATAGCACTTTCATCCGCCACTGCATGCCGCAACCTTCCACATCAGGCCGCACTTCTAAACTCTAATCACATGTACGCCAATATATGAGTAAAAATCGAGTAGGCTGTCATCTACAGCGCTCCCTTTTATAAAGGGGAGTGAATTAAAGGACAGCTTACTCTCTTTTTACTCCTTTCTGTTTAGAGTGCATACGAATACACCGAGAAACATAAACTTCTCCGCGTTCCGCATAGCATCCATATACACGTGGTGAGTCAATGACTAGAGATCGCAGAGCGGTCATTCCACTGTCGAATCTCCCGCGGGGCCAAAGTGTCCTCCATAGGTGATGACGAAGCGCGAACGAATTTCCTAGCGCCAGAGATCCGAGCTGAAGCGGTCAAGTGCAAATATTCGCTACGCGACGACGTCGCTGGAGAGGCGAAGAACGAGCAAGCACGCAGAAGTTCGGAGAAGGCGTAGGAATGAAGGCGGGGCAAAGGAGGCGCGGATCTGGGGAAAACGCGAACTTTGCTGAGTAGCGAGGGACGATCACCACCTGCGGGAATTTGTGCAGAGAGGAAAAAAAAAATAATAGCGGAGGTGACGAGTCATAACGACTGGGGCGACGGCAATGGCTCCATCACGGACTTGTTCGCGAGGTTCGCAGGTGATGTCCAAGGCATGTAATTACGGAGTACGCTCCGAGGTGGCTTCACACCTGCGTCCCACTGTGTTTATCCCCGTGTGTGTATCTATTATCTTGTAGCACTATCGACGAGACATCTGGGAAATTAGCCGCATTCTTGGCCCAAGGCGGAGACGAATGCCGTGGCATGGATAGGCGGGGGCGATAAACTGATGATAAACAATTACCGCGTAAAAAAAAAAAACTCCACAAGAAATCAATATAAAATAAGGAGGGAAACTTTACGATTGCTGATAGTTGGCGCTGCACACACCTAGGTAGCAGTCAGATAAACTCAACGGCAGCGACCGAGCTCCAAAGGAAATATTCTACTATAGCTGTACTGGGTCAGAACGAAATAAAAAAAATATATGGGCCTGTGGTATAGACTTCGTTTAGAGAAACTATAGAATATAGGTTTACCGACTATTCGCTTTGCCCGCGATATATAAATTCTGACATATTGCCTAATTATGCCACTGGGAGAAAAACGAGTGCAAATTGCATCAAACTCTCATTCTTTTGATTTTATTTTGAGGAAATTTGATTTTATATAAGATTTCTGAGTCTACATGAGCGCATAGAAACAAATTAATAGAAAATAAATGAATTAATTTGCCGACTACAGTCTATGGACAATCTATCGGTTATCCATAGACAGACTGCAAGACGACATTTAAGTCGGTAAAGAGCCTACACACAGCACATGGACCATTCCCACACAGCACATGGACCATTCCCACACAGCACATGGACCATTCCATGGCACCGCCGTCTCTCCCAACGATCAGGAATGGCAAATACGCCTTCGCGCTGCACTTCGCCTGAGCTGCGCAGCGCGTGCAGCTTCACACCGGACAACAATTCCCCGATTTCCCGCTGGGCATACAGAGAAGGAGAAGACAAAGAGAGGAAAAACAAAAACAAAGCAATGCATCGTTACAAAACGATACAACCTGCGTGCAAGAGCACATAACACTAAAGAGACGCGCGCAACAAATGTCTCTACTTTCTCCCTCCCATTCTCTTCCTTCGCGAGAGTCATCGCCGCCTCGCATTTGTAGGCCCTTCGAACATTAAGCTCGAGCACGAATGCACTACACACTATACGCAAGCAGCCTCGAGTATACAACGTGTTGTCCTTGTTTGATTCGCGCGTAACACCTCTTCGAAAGCGCAGACAAAAGAGTCGCGGCAACACGTATCAAGCACGCAATAACGACATGAACGCTTCGGCGTTATACACGCGTACCGTCGGCTCTCGTATGTGCGCCGAGACAGTGAGGCAACAAACAATCCCATTCTCACCTGCGAGGCAACAAAGCAAACGCCCATGCTTGTGCGCTGTATACGGGGGAACACGCAATAGCACGTCTTGTTTACATTAGCCGGACTGCCAGGGCCACACGCTCCCAGCGTGAGTTCGTGGACAGCGTTTATGCGGGCAATGGTGTTCTCTGCAATGGTGTTCTATACGGAGGAGTGCTACCTGTCGGTGCCGCCAAGTGTCGTGGGTCGAGGCAGTTACGCACACCCGCGCGCTCCCTCGCATGCGCTCTAGCCGCCAGGAGCCCACGGTAGCTCGCTGCGGGTGCTCTGTTTACAGCCCTCCGTTATGCGGGCCACTCGGGGGCGTCGAAACTGCCGGCCAGCGCCGGATCGCGAAATGGCGCGCACTTGAGAACGCCTGTTGCTGCTGCTGATGGTGTTGTACCCCCGCGTTGTCTTTCGCGCCTCGTACGATTCCGAGACACGCAAGTTGCAGAGCGTAAGTTCATGAGGCCCCCTGCCGCCGGAACTACCCGCTCTTAGTCTGAGCTGCTCGCGCGGGTTTCTGCGTGCACGCGGGCTTGCGGGGGGAAGTGTGTGTGTTCGGGCGTGTGTGATGTGTACGTGTACAGCGTTTTCCAGATATAGTTCTGTGCACGTGTTGTGTGTGTGTGAGCTGTTTCGTGCGCGTTGTGTTTCATGTAAATTGTGCGTGTATCGGGTTGTTTTTCGCGTCATGTTACGTGTGTGCGCGCGCGCGTTTGTGTGTGTGCGTGCATGTGTGTATGTGCGTGCATGTGTGTGTATGTGCGTGTGTGTGTGCATGTGCGTGCATGTGTGTGCGTGCGTGTGCGTGTGTGTGTGAGAGAGAGAGAGAGAGAGATGCTCAGCTGTGGATGCAGGATGCACCTCGATATACATGATCTCAACCAGTAAACGGCAGAAACAATGCAGTCAAGAACGAAAGCATTATTTATTTATTTATGTATTTAAATATTTTTTCATTTACATTCACCCTCATGGCCGAAGCCTTATAGAGGGGAGTCGCTTAATACAATAACGACATCCAATAACAAAAATACAACAAATACAAACTTCAACCGCTGTAGATAGACCAGATCCAAGCAAATGCACGAGACGAGAGCGTTACCTCTGAAAGCTGGTGCTCAGAAGCGACGCCACACTGTGAATGTTGCTAATAAACCGCCACGCCGTTCGAAAGCCCCATCTTCCCTCGCACTTCTCAACGAAACAATCCGCCCATCGCGTGTCGGTTCTCGAGGCATGCCGCGCTTCCTCCTTTCCTGTCGACACTTCCAGAGCTTTTTTCTCTCTCCAAACTAAGCACGTTGTTCTCTTTGTGGTACTTTTCATCACGTATGCGCCAATGCCAGTGCTCCTTGTCGGCCGTTCCTCGAAGAACAGGTCGCAAGGCCTAAGTGGCTTCCGTCGCAACAACACGCGTCCGACAAAACGCGTCTTTAGTGGCTTCCTCCTCTCCTTCTTCAGCGAGCACGGCCATCACCGTGCAGCCACTGACATCACCGCGCGCCACCGGCTCTCGCACCGGAGGGCCGTAAAACCGAGTCAAACCGCGGCACGGTCACCTTCGCGTTGGCGCTGCCCAATAAAAGTGCGCGCGCGCTTCCAGGAAGCAGCGCGTGCAAGCGCGGGCCACACATGCGGCTGCCTGCCTCCGCCATCCTGGGTGGCTGGGATCGTAAAAATCGCCGGCCCGTTCTCAGGCAGCAGCATGCCTTCCAGCCACTGGGTGTTGGACATGTGCACGGTACAGAATTGCACACATGCACGCTACAGGCGTACGTGCATGAGAATTCTACATATGCACGGTCACAGGCTTACGTCTATTAGAATTCTAAATATTCACGGTGCAGGCTCATGTCTATGGGACTTCTACGCATGCGCGGCACAGGCGTACATGTATGAGAATTCTACATATGCACGGCACAGGCGTGCGTTTATGAGGACTCTATATAAGCACGCTACAGGCGTACGTGCATGAGAATTCTACATATGCACGGTCACAGGCTTACGTCTATGAGAATTCTAAATACTCATGGTGCAGGCTCACGTCTATGGGACTTCTACGTATGCGCGGCACAGGCATACATGTATGAGAATTCTACATATGCACGGCACAGGCGTGCGTATATGAGGACTCTATATAAGCACACTACAGGCGTATACGTGCATGAGAATTCTACATATGCACGGTCACAGGCTTACGTCTATTATAATTCTACATATACACGGTAACAGGCCTACCTACGTCTAAGAAACGAACGCTGGCCGACAAGGGACGCAAAAGTTGGGCGATACAGAAGCGCGCTGCAGAGGGGCAAAGGCTGCAACAGAAACGGGCTGCGGCTGCTTCGGCGTATCCCGCACGCGATGCCGCACTTTGGCATTGTTTTCGACGCCTAATTGGGCAATAGGCGCCTCCGCGGTAAACGCGCCGTCGTGTGATCGAGGTGCCGGTGCGTGGCCTCCAAGGACGCGTTTGCGTCATGGTACATTCCGTATGGGCACTACCAGCAGGGCGGTCGCGGATGGTCGTAAATATATATGCGTGCATGGTCCGGTTCCTGTGAGTCACGGGGTGATATATTTAGCGACTTTACTTTCGCTCTAGGGACTTCGAATGAGACCTAGCATGTGTGAAGCTCGCGAATATAAAGCGGTGAAAGAAACGTTGCACATGACATGGGTCAGCATGTACCGGTCACATATATTAGACAGTTTTAGCTGTGCGTACGCACGGCTTTGCGTACGCAAGGAGTTTGCGGGTACGGTAGTGCGCATACGCAGAACGCAAGCGCAAGCCCTGCGTCTTGCGTGCGTACGCTAGCCAGCGGACTTAGCGTTGCGGCGCTTGCGTGGCTTGCGTACGCTAACTTTGACAAGATGGCGGCGCCCTGCTCGCCCGCTTCGGAATAAATACATGTCGCCGCTGGATTCTCCGACGCAATAGCTCGCTCAAATGGTAGCGGTTCGCTTTTATTTCGCCTGCTCTTGCCCACACGTAGCGGTATAAGCGATAACTAGCCCCTGTTTTTCACATAATTTGGCGATATTCAAGCTCACAGGCCTAACTAAATTCAGTGTGTTTTCCTCGTAGCAACGACACCTGGCGAAGCAGTTTTCTGGCTTTTAGCCAGTTCTTACATTTTCTTCGGTTTGCATAGTTTTTCTTGGAACAAAAAGGTCTCCCAATGCACTCACACTGGTTATCAGTAATGACGGATGAAATTTTCTTCAACCGAGCGTTGATGTGCTTTGACGTCTTGTCACTAGATGGCGCTACGTGCGCCTGAGGGACGCTACGGCACGGCCAGCTAAAACTATACTTCGGAGCGGACAGCGTAACGCACGCAGCGCCGTAGAGCTTTGCGTACGCAACCACTTGCGTACGCATGGCTAAAACTGTCTATTGAAGCGAAAAGCTTCACTAGGCTCGTCAACACCGGGCTTCGCGTGAGCCACACTACAGATTTGCCACAGCTGCGCATGCGCGAAACCTAGTGACGTCACGCGGAGCGCAGGTGGCCGCTGCTGCCGCAGCCGCCGTCGCCGCCGCGCGCTGCCTCCGTCGTCTGACCTTTCGCCATGGAAGGAGGAGAAGAAGACCCAGAAGTGTTAGCGTGGGAGTTGGCTCAAAAGCAGCGAAGATATGAAAAGTGCAAGGCTAGACAAGCGGCTGAAACGCCAGAATCACGAGAGGCACACCTTGCTAAACGCTTTTCGCTTCGAGGTATCCAGGCTTAACACTTTAGCTAAGCCTCGGTCCAACTTTTTTGTCGAGGTTTACACTGTTTTTTGGGGGACTGGGGGGGGGGGGGGGGGAGGAGGAAATGGCGCAGCACCTGTCTCACATATCGGCGGACACCTGAACATCGCCGTATACACTAGCGCACGTTTCTGCAACGACGTATACGTATATATATAGGATGCCATTGCAGGTGCTTGGCTGCAGTAGCGGCTGTTTGAAAATGTTTGCCGGCCCCATGTTGTGAGGGCCGGGCCCATCAGGCTCTGTTCAAGCAACACCTCTTTGCAAATAGTAGCAATAAATGTTTAACACCACCATTACCCGTCAGCCTAAGCTTACGAAGCTGGCCACGGGGTGATAGCACCTTCCTACACCCTAAACACAAAGGCGTCCATATCGGAGTAAAGAGGGTGCAAACTGGGTGTAGCGCACTCTTTTTTTTTTTTTTATAAAAGGGAATGCGCTACAGGACACCTTACTCCCAGCTTGCTCCTTTCTGTTTAGTGTGTATGTGAGCTCGCAGTGGGAGGGAAATAAAACAAATGTGTACAAAACATAAAAATGCAAGTTCTAGTAATCTCTAATAACAACCTAATAGTATTTTAGACGGTTGCAGTTCTGCACCGATTACGCAACTTTCGTGAACGTCGGCTGACCAGAATCGTACAAACAGCCCTTCCTAGTCCCTCAGATAGCTTTCATGATTTTGAACGGTGGCGTCACGTAAGCGTGTAGTATGTGATGCGTAAATAAAGGACATTTCTTTCTCCCTGCGCTTAACCAGAAGTTTTCGGGATATGTGCTCATATACAGTACACACAGGCGAAAGAGTTCCACTACCACACGTACTAAGTAAATCACGGGCTGCAGACTCTCAAGCCCGCTTTTATGGTCACACCTGAGCTTAACAACCACAACGAAGTGGCAAAAGTTATGCCTGAGCTTAACGACCACAGTCAACTGGCAAAAAGTTACGCCTGAACTTAAGAACCACAATGGACTGGCAAAAAGTTACGCCTGAACTTAACAACCACAATTGATTGGCAAAAGTTATGCCTGAGCCTAACGACCACACTGAATTGGCAAAAGTTACGCTTAACGACCACAATGGATTGGCAAAAGGTATGCCTGAGCTTAACGACCACACTGAATTGGAAAGAGTTACGCCTAAGCTTAACGACCAAAATGGATTGGCAAACGTTACTCCTGAACTCAACGACTGCAATGAATTGGCAAAAATTATGCCTGAGCTTTACGACCACAATGAATTGGCGAAAATTTCGCCGGAGCTTGACGACCACAATTGATTGGCAAAAGTTATGCCTGAGCCTAACGACCACACTGAATTGGCAAAAGTTACGCTTAACGACCACAATGGATTGGCAAAAGGTATGCCTGAGCTTAACGACCACACTGAATTGGAAAGAGTTACGCCTAAGCTTAACGACCAAAATGGATTGGCAAACGTTACTCCTGAACTCAACGACTGCAATGAATTGGCAAAAATTATGCCTGAGCTTTACGACCACAATGAATTGGCGAAAATTTCGCCGGAGCTTGACGACCACAATGAATTGGCAGAAGTTATGCGGAAGCTTAACGACCACAATGAATTGGCAAAAGTTATGTCTGAGCTTGAAGACCACAATGAATTGGCAAAAGTTACGCCTGAGCTAAACGACCACAACGAATTGGCAAAATTAACGCCTGATTTTAAGGACCACAATGAACCAGCAAAAGTTATGCTTGTGCTTAACGACCACAACGAATTGCCGAAAGTTATGCCTGAGCTTAACAACCACAATGAATTGGCAAAATGAAAGATGGAGCCAAAGTAAAATATTCAGGTCTATAAAAATCGCTCGGAGAGAGAAACTGTGTTGATCAGCCGCACATGCAACCGAGAAACCAGCCTGCCAGCCATAGCGAGTCCATGCTGCTCTCACATTCCCATCGCTCATCCCCCATTGTGGGCTCCTTTCACGCGTACACAAGCAATCCGCGCGCCCTGGCAGCGGATGTCCGCGCGACAAAAATATACGCCGCCCACTCGGTAAAACAAACGCGCTGCCAACGCGTTCCCGCTTTTTCTTCGTCAAGCCAGTTTCAATTGTTCCATTATAATTTCGCGGAAACTTCACGTGCGCACACGTTACCTCAAGAGCGCATCCTCACAACAACATATATGCCACCGGGAAGAGGAATAGAGAAAGACGTGAAAGATACAAAAGAAGAAATGAAAGTAAGAAACAAAGGAAAAATGTCAGAAACAACAAGTTCGTGAACTGCCCACTAGGGGCCCGCCTTGCTAGCCTGCCCTCTCGGAACCTGCATGCACTACATAACCTGGCCTTGCCCCATTTCGACGTCCACGCACGAAACGCATCGGTGGTGTTGTAAGAAGAAAGAGGAAGCGGATAGACAGAAGAGAAAGAAAAAAAAACGATGGAAATAAAAAATGAAAGCGCAATCGCGTGGCATAAAGCTTCCTATGGCGAGCTGCTGTGAAGGAAAGGGGGCGGGAAGCTGGAAGAGGAGGAGAGGGGAGACACCGGCGCCGCTCGCCCTATCAATCTGCCAAGTTCCGCGAGCGCACCGTGCTTACACATGCGCGCAAGACAGACGCGAGAACAAGCCCAGTGTTTCTGCTGCCGCGTATATAATAAAACACGGGCGCGATGAGCTCGTCGAACGTCCCCACGCAGCGCGCGCTGACGCCATCCATTGTGTCCGGGAGACGGATCGCCCGCCGCTGGGTTGTCCGCAGATTCTTCGCCGATGTCAGCGTATGCACCGCCTCCTCTCCTTCGTCCCCTGGTTCTCTCGTGAGAGTGAGGCGGGCCGAAGTTTCGGCCAGCGTGGCTTTGTGAGGTGCCTATGCGTGTCCAGTGAGTGGTTGAAGGAGGGATATCGACGTAAGAGGGAAAGTCACCTCCGATCCGTATACATGCACACGGGCGCATATGTATACGTGGATGGTTGAGTGGGCTATGGTGTTCAGACGCTCAGCACGACAGGAAGGGTTCGATCTCATGGCCGCATTTCGGCGAAAAAGAAATGCAATGACGGCCGCGAGCGGAGATCAAATTAATCCGTGCATTATTGGTCACACTGTGACTTTGGTACGTAAAAGCTTGTCAATCAATCAACCAGTCAGTCAGTCAGCCAGAGTCAGTCTGTCAGTCAACACGTTAGTAGTCTTTTGGTCATGAGTAGGTGTAGCTCACGAATTTACTGCAAACACAGGCTGGCGCCGAGGTCACCGATAGTTCTGTAGCAGAGCATCAACCTCGTACGCTCAGTGGTTACTGAGTTCGAATCCAGGTAAGGCTGGAACCTAGCTGTAGCGCGTCATCGACAGTGTATAGAGATAATGTACGGGACGCCACCCGCCCTCTCTGTGTCTGTCCCTACGCTCAAGTCATGAGCCTGATCTCTTCTGAACGAAAACCGACTTGTTCTTTTACTTTATTTATTTATTTATTTCGCTCTTTCTTTCCTTCTTTCTTTCTTTCCTTCTTCCTTTCTTTCTTTCTTTCTTTCTTTCTTTCTTTCTTTCTTTGCAATCAAGAAAGGCACTGTACAAGTTAGGCGGCGCCTGCCCAGTGCCTGTGCACACAGCTCATCCGATCCCTCCGCGACAGAGTTGACCACAAATAAACCGCCGCTCATATCTCGCTGCCCACATCGAATAAGCAACACAGACAACAGCTCTGTCACTTTCGACGCACGCGCTTTATGCCTAGAGAAAAAGTAAAAAAAAAATCTGGAATCGAAAGCAGCAAGGAAAAGCAGAAACCCATTCTCCGAGCGGGAATTCCCGGAAGCCTCCGCTCTAAAGCAACGCCGGTTGCCGCTTCCGGCCCGCTCATGCATTGCATACGCACTCCGTGCGCGCTCCGTCGCCAAACGGTGTATGCAAAGCGCAGCTCAGCGCAGTGCAGCGCGCTCGGAGGCCGGCCTCCACTGCTGCTGCTGCCCGTGCATATGTTAAGAGGCGGAGGGCAGTCAGTACGCGGCAGTGCAGTATACATGCTTGTGTGCCGTTACGCAAGCAGCAATCCGCACCTCCACGGCACAGCGATAGAGGGAGGAGGCGACGTTCTCGACGCTAGCAGTCGCTGCTGACGCCGCCGAGAGGCATGCGCGCCGGCGCCGGTGAGTTTATTGCGCCGCGGGGCGTGATAGTTAATGGGCGCGTCGCCTCCGAGCGGCGGCGAGCTCCGTGCAGGCGCTGAGCGAGCGCGTGTAAACGGCCCGACGTGAGTCGCATGCCGAGCCCCAGCATATATACGTTAGGGAGGGCTCGATTACGCGTTTGCGCGAGCAGCTGCTGATTGGCAATACGAGAAGGAGATTTCGACATCCCCCGGACTCCGTGATTGTGTAGTGATCTGTGTAAGCGATGTAGTGTGTGTGTGTCGTACACTCTATACACGAATACGCCTATATGAGAGTGAAGGACAGTTTACTCCCTTTTTAGTCGTTTCTGTTTAGAGTGCATAACACGTAGCGCGTTTGTAATATGTAGTATATAATACAATGCGTGCTTGATGAACATCAGAGCGTGTTTAGCATAGTCTAAGTGCGTATGTGAGGTCGCTAAGTGGAGACGCTTGCCTCACAAAGAGCCTAACCGCGGACGACATCGATCAATTTGTGTCCATACAAACAAGCCATGTAAAGAGCGCACATGTATTTAGAAATAAAAATAAACCGAAGAAATGCGATTTAAGTGACGATGCGTGTGGCACTTGCATGAAAAGCTCCATGAAAGTTTCTGCCAGGGAAAGGTGACCAAGCACTACGGCCCACGACATATCATGGTTTACACGCGACGTCGGAAGACTGCAGTTGGACCTCCAGAGCACTGGAATACGACGGGGGGGGGGGGGGGGGGGGGGGGGGGGGGGGGGAGCGGCTGAGAACTAGAAAGGTGCGGAGTGTTCGGCCGTACACAGGTGCGTGGCCGTGTACCCCTGCAACCGCTTATCCTAATTTCGCTAATTAATGCACTTGAATGGACACGAAAAAAAATGCACAGAAAGGGAGCGCCCCCTATACACGAACAACGATAACGCGTAGGGTCCTTCACGCTTGAATGCCACCCAGGTGCGACGCGAGTTAACAGCCCTTTAAAAGCATTCAGAATGCAATCGCAGCAGCCGACATAGTCTAACAGCGAGCGACTCGGGAGACAGGTATAGATACACTGTGTATAACCGCTTCCTTTCTCTGACCGCCTGGTAACTGAAGGAAAGGCTGATAAAGGCAGCGGTGGACGCCGACAGCGAACGCGCACACAGGCAGCAAAGTTGCACAGATAATGTAGTATGGCAAAGAGACAGCGAAGAAAAAAGAAACACATGGTTTTAGCGAAGTTGGAAATGGGACAACTAGTACACGCGTTGTTGTCGACTTTTTTTTGTTTGTTTCGAAATACAGGAAACTCGGCGATGAGAACGCGCTGCCTCCTCGTACACGAACGTCCGCGTAAACCTTTACAAGCACTGATAAAGAAGGGGAAGGCTCGCAAGCGCTTGTCCTACATGTGTCGATAAAGACGTGTATAAGGTGGTCCATGCAGAAGCTGGAGCGAACTCTCAACGATTACCTAATAGGCATGCAGATTAGTGGACGAAGGAAACACATTAGTTGAGCGTCCCACTCCCGTAAAATCACACAGCTGAGCGGCCTGTCTGCTTATGATTATGCGAGTGCATTTAGGCGCCCGCTCAGCAGCTTTGCCCAAACTGGGTGATCTGCGTGCTTATCTTGTACAGAGCGCTAGTTATACGTCAGCGCTACGGTCGTGGTTTCCCGCATCTGCTGCCTCACAGGCTGCCCTCCACGGAAGCTGTGTGTTGTCCTGCGGCACGTGCCTTTCAGGACTATGTAGACTATAGTCTATAAGGTGGTTCACTATAGTTTATATCTAGACTACAGTCTATAACGTAATTTTAGGAAGGCCGTCGCGGTGGCTGAGTGACTCGGCTGCTGGCCCGAAAGACGCGGGTTCGATTCCGGCTGGCCGTGGCGGCCGAATTTCGATGGAGGCGAAATTCTAGAGGCCCGCGTAGTGTGCGATGTCAGTGCACGTTAAAGAACCCCAGGTGTTCGATATTTCCGGAGCCCTTCACTACGGCGTCCCTCATAGCCTGAGTCGCTTTGGGACGTTAAACACCCATAAACCAAACCAACCAATTTTAGGAAGGATGGCGCCGGACCGGTCCTCGTGGGCGGGGTCCTCAGTGCAGGACTCCGATAGCTGCTGCTGACCTATAGCGGTTGACGTGCAAACGCAGCTGTAACCGTTGTCACTAAGTAGAATTTGCCCGTTATGGGGCCACCTGCATTTTTCATACATGGTTACATTTATACGGGGGGGTGTCGACAATGCTTGAAACCGAATGCATGTGAATCCTGCTTTTCTTTTAATGTTGACGTTGATTAGAGAAAAAGAAACAATTTACTAATAGTTTCAGAGGAAGTAGAATAGACAGCCACATGCACCTGGGGGGAACCGAGCCCACGACCTCCGTATGTCGCGAGCAGTGCATATACTCACCAGATGAGCCAAGGAAGCGTCTCTCACAACTTCTTTCGGCGGTATGGCCGGTACTACGATTATAGGTATATAGACATATCCTTTAGTACAGACAAAAAAGTTCCTCACCTACACCGGTCTTTTAAACAGATACACAAGTTCCCCCTCCGCCCAGACGAGAACATCAACATCGCATATTTCCCCAAAGCCTACATCAATTACATAAGACCGCTTCCTAAAGAAGTTATTTTTTTCGCGAATTGACGGCCTGCGGGTGACTGTATACATTGCGGCCGCGTCGCTGGCTATACCTGCAGCGACGCGAGCATCTTCCCTGTACACTCTTAAACATGAATGCGCCGATATGGGAGTAAAAAAGGGGTAAGCTGTCCTCACTCCATTTTATAAAAGGGTGTGCACTTGAGCACAGCTCACTCCCTTTTTACACCTTATTTTAATAATAATATAATAATTGGGTTTTTGGGGAAAGGAAATGGCGCAGTATCTATCTCATATATCGTTGGACACCTGAACCGCGCCGTAAGGGAAGGGATAAAGGAGGGGGTGAAAGCAGAAAGGAAGGAAGAGGTGCCGTAGTGGAGGGCTCCGGAATAATTTCGACCACCTGGGGATCTTTAAAGTGCACTGACATCGCACAGCACGCGGGCGCCTTAGCGTTTTGCCTCCATAAAAACGCAGCCGCCGGGGTCGGGTTCGAACCCGGGAACTCCGGATCAGTAGTCGAGCGCCTAACCACTGAGCCACCGCGGCGGGTCCTTATTTTTCAGCATTTCCATTTCCATACATCGCGCACTTGACGCAGGCCGCGTTAAGAGGGTAAACGCAATTTCAAACACCTGTAACACGAGCGCGCATGCGCTATATAACATGCTACCCTCCCGCGTATAGCACGTATAATACGCAAGCGCCGCACGCTACGCTGCGCTAGCGTCAGGTAACGCAAGAGCGCGCGCCCGTGCGGCGACAATTAGCGCCGGTGCGTGTTAATTGGCGTCGTTACTTCGCCTCCGGCGCTCGCTCAATTAGACTTGCAGCGAGCGCGAGCTTTCAGAGCACATGCGCGCGCGAGTATACTGCTGCGGGGTGTGTGGGTACGTGCTTTTCGCGCTGCGCGGCGTCACTACAATGCGATTATCTGCGGGAGTTAGATGAGCAAAAAAATAAGAAGAAACAGTCACGTCGCATTACGATACGGTATCCGCGCGACTTGGTTTCCAAATGCACGGCAACCTTGTGTTTCGCTGTATATCTGGACGGTGTTCACGGTCAGAGCGCCCGAGAAATGACGAAAAGATGTTACATGCAAATGCGTCGATAAAACGAGGTGGGAAGGGGGGGGGGGGGGGGGCAGTCACGTGCTACTGATATTCGCGTTTGCAGTGGAGTGCACAACGAACTTCGCCCATGCCTGAAGTTGCTAGCAGGCTCCGGATGAGCGAACAACGAGAGCAACATCACCACGATGTAAGCAAGAGCGGGTAAATGTGTCGATGGGGTCGAAATAGGCGTGCGTAACATGTCAGTTTGCAAGCCTTGTTGTTTATTTCGTGTGGCATATTCTGATTTCTTTGCTCTACTGTTCGCGCGTACCTCTGAGCGAAGAAAGAGCCGATTATTCGTACATTTTCCTATTCGTTGAGAGCTTCTTAAAATGATGTCACGTATAAGAAGGAGTGTGCGAAGAGTGTTTTTTTTTTCCAAACCGATTCAAGTACGGATAATATACCTTCGGATTCGAGTAGAATACGAATACTGTAGCTAAAAACGAATCGAATACAAATCGAATATTAGTACTACTAATGTTCACTACTTGAACGAACATCCGTAATAATAATAATTGGTTTTGGGGGGAAAGGAAATGGCGCAGTATCTGTCTCATATATCTGCGGACACCTGAACCGCGCCGTAAGGGAAGGGATAAAGGAGGGAGTGAAAGAAGAAAGGAAGAAGAGGTGCCGTAATGGAGGGCTCCGGAATAATTTCCACCACCTGGGGATCTTTAACGTGCACTGACATCGCATAGCACACGGGCGCCTTAGCGTTTTTCCTCCATAAAAACGCAGCCGCCACGGTCGGGTTCGAACCCGGGAACTCCGGATCAGTAGTCGAGCGCCCTAACCACTGAGCCACCGCGGCGGGTAACGAATATCCGTACAATACGGGCAATCATGCGAAACATTGAAGCGGCAGCGGTGGCACTGCTGTACGGTGCTATAGGTTTAAAACTAATGAAGTTAAACCTATAGCTATTGAAGGACGCAACACGAAGTCACTATATTAACTCTAAAACAGTCAAGCTATAGGTATAGGGAAATTACAATTTGCTTGGTTTGGTCACAGGCCCTTTTCCCAAGTATATCACTCCAGAAAAGCCGAGTAGAAGGCAGGAGGAAGCCTTGCCACCATTAGACAACCAACCGGTGGTACCCGGCGACACCAGAACCACGCCACAGGAAATGAGACTGGTGGCACCTGCGTATAAGACTTGGCCTCCGACACCGAGCACCATGCCAGGCTTCTGTCGAGTTTGATTGCGCCCTGTCGCGCTGTCCAGTATTAGAGGACACGTGCAAGCATGAACGGCTCCGCAGAAATGGACCGCGTCGAGGCACTGAACCCTGCATCCTGTTCATACTTTTCGCGGAAGAATGGCACGCGACGTCGCTGTGGACAGCTTTTGGAACATTCGTCGAATAAAAATACAATGGGCCGTATTCGAACATCGTGCCAATATTCGAAAGCTATTCGAAAAGTTGAGAACATATTCAATTCGTTTCGAATAATTTTGAATATATACTATTCGCGCACCCTATATAGGTATTTTATTCAGTTACGGTTTTTGTTTTTACAGTTCAGAGTACCAATTAGCGGTCACCTATAAACTTTCGCAGATAAACAGAGTTGAACTGCGTACGATTAGCCGGGCGTGATTGCATTATCGGAACGTTACTATAATCTACGTGTACATTAGGCTTCAATGTATGAGCAACACATCAAAAGCACAAGTTGCTTCGTCGTTTGGAGCAGTTTGACGGAGTATGTACAGGGTGTGGCACCTTCACTGCAAAAAGGTTTAAAAGCAAACCGGCTCATTTTGCGACTTTTAATGAAGCACAAATTACCAAAATGTTTTGTTTTAGCTGTGCGCACTTTTCTGCACCGAATGCCGGCGTCAGCTTGCGCCTCAACACTGACCGGACTCTTACACAACTATGGGGACCATTCGTGGAGCTTGTCCCACATAGAGTCTTGCTCAAGTCAAGAGACTGCAGACCATAAGGATTTTGCTGTTGACCCACATAGTCGGAAGCTGCACGTTATAACGTCCCGACTGTACAGGTCAATAACAAACCACAGCGCCTGTGGAGCTTTGACCAAATCTGTACGTAAGCGCGACCACCTAATGAATCACCGCTAAACCACTCGCGCCATTTTCATAGCAGAGCTAGTGACGCCGCACACCTCAGAAGGCACGCCAAAAACGCAGCTCCATACACAGGTACGGCTCTTTCTAACTCACGCGTTTTTACACGCAGCGAGCACACAAACACACACAAGCGCAAGGGTGACGATTTAGTGGGAGCGTAATGCAAGCGTGGAGCTCGCAGACGGTGTTCACGGACAGGCCTTGGCGCACACGCAGTGCGGATCGGGTGCTACAACGACGCGACGGCCTGGCCACCTTGCCACCACTAATCACCGCCGCGCGCGGGAGCAGCCCGGCGAGATGGATTCCGCCGATACGGTGGGCTGTGCGCGTGTATACGCTTGTCCGTGAGCCTTTCTCGCTGCGAGCTTCGAGGCGTCGTCGCATGCGGCGCTGCTGCTCCCGATGCATGGGCCCGGCGCGAGCCTCGCAGGTCTTCTCGTTAACCCCGCCAATGGACGCGCTCATTAATAACGCCGCAGCCGAGGCGCCAGCGCGGCCTTGCGGATGTTATCGTCGTGCGGCCACGTCCATGTGTGTTGTGTATGCGCATACGCACACACAGACGCGAGTCCCTGCCGTGCTCTCCGTACGAAGCCAGGGAGGTGCATGTGCCTCCGACCACGGAGTGGAGGAGGACGTGTTTTGTGTGCTCTTCATGAGCGAAGCTTCCACGATTGGTGAGCGGAGTAACTTAGTGGAAGGAAGGGTGGATTGGGGAGGTGAGTGAAAGGAGGGCGGATTTCTTTGATGGATTTTGATGAAACGCGGCAACCTATGCTTTCCGTTAGTCTATATACACATTCCCGTGTTTATGACTGTAACCAACACCTGACAATGCTGGATCCTGCATAAATCTACACCCGTGACAGCCGGCATAAGAATACATGAATTAAAAAGTAATATTCGGACACGCCATTCCGACTACGCGACATCGCGCCTGTGACTGAATGCTATCGGACTCTAACCGTAAGCCATATCCCCTGTCCGAGGTTCGATGCATATTTAAGGAAACGGGGTCACCTACTCAGGCACCCGAAATTTTCTGCGCAGTTTACACAAACGATGGTTACAATACCTAAACATGTTGGGAGAGTCCATGCATTTATCTGAATGCGCGAGGAGGCACGTGACGGGGATCAGTGCGTGAATGCAGCAAGCGACACGAATAAGCTAACTGTGATGCGTGAAGTGTGGGAATTGTCTCCCACAAACATCTACTTCACCGCAATGATTAAACGCGCCGCGGCCTTTATTCACCATGTATACAGTAAGGCCAGAATGAATGCTAACACGCAAATGCCGTAGTATTGTTGTTTGCAGAGAGATATTCCTTTACAACCGGCTTATGAATATCTACTTCAATAGACCCTTTGCCCAGAAACATGAATCAAGCTAGTTGTATACTTGCAGCTGAAAGCACACAGGCGAAATATTTTGTTTCGTTCGCAGGTGCTGTTAGCGTGTCATTCCGGCCTGACTTCAGTGCGCATATCGAAGCCGGAGACATTTTCTCGGAATGCAGAGTTAAATTCAGGGCTGAATACCGGTTTTGTTCAGACGTCCAGTTCAGGAGAAGCTATACGCCGAATGATAAGGAGTGTTTTTCGGACTGTTTTCTCTGGCGCAACGTTCCAGCGCGGTGACGTTCGCATCGGTATACGAAGGACACGTTTCAACGTAAAACGTCGGCAGGTGACTTTCGGAAATCAAAAGCAGGGTGGCCACGGACTATGGGCTCCACATATTGTGTGTGTGTGTGTGTGTGGGGGGGGGGGGGGGGGTCAGCTACATTATTCCTTCATGTAATAAACTTTATTACTTCTACTACTATTCACAAACTTATGCTTAACAATCACTATGGTGTTTCACGAAATCACGGCAGTATTTCTGTTATTAAGACTAGTTATACGCGATACCCGCTAGCGTACGTATCAGCGTAACGCACAGTGTTCCTCCAAACTATGCGGACCTTCTACCTAAGCCACCGCTTGTTTGTGCTGGAACTGCTGTATTAATTTTTTGCGACAGCAAGGAGTCATGGAGCACCAGTTTAACGCCCTCATCGGCACGTCACTGAACAAAAAGAAAACAATACGCCGCGTCGTCGGCTATACACGGCAGGCTCTGCCTCCCGGCACGTTGCGCGCGCCGCATGCAAGTGTGAAAACCAGACAACGTCCAGTCCATTAGTCAGGGCTCGCATGTATAGTACACACGCAAGTACGGGTGCGCAGCCATCTTCCGCTCTGCTCCAGAGCAGGTTGCCTGCCTTCTCTGTGTATACGCGCTCGCAAGCCGTCAGCGGAGGGCCACGACCAGCTCCGCACTCTAGCTGGTATAGTATATATATATACACACACAGTGGATGTATGTACGCAGCAACAGCGCGGCGCCGTGCGGGCCACCGTTAAATGGATCCACCTCCTACCCACCTCCCCGAACATCCCCCTCTCTTCCTGACGGTTTCGCTGGCGAGCAATTATTCGCTCACGCGCGTTCCATGCGCCCGGGTCATTTTTCTTGCCTTCCCGAAGAATACATACGTGGCCTGCCGTCCGCTTTGCGCGAGAACCTCATTACCTTCCCCGGCTGTGTGCGTGCGTGTGTGTTTGTATACACGGGTCGCGGGTACAGTATATACACAGATACACAAGCATTCTCCTCATATATACACATGCGGAGAGAATACTTGGTATGCAACAAACATAGCAAAGTCTCGCAGCACGTGATTTCCCCCCGCGTATATTGCGAGCGCCTGTATATACGCGTCCATCAAGGCATGCGTACACATATCGCGTAAACGAGGGAGAAACAGATTAATGGCCTTCGCTCGCTCGGGGGTCGCTCTCGAATTACGGGGCATATAAAAGGGTATTTATAAAATTAAGCCGGGCCTGATTGTGAAAGAGATTTCGTGTGGGAAGAAGTAAGACGCGGGGATGCGTGCACGTGTGCGCGCATGACTGCTCTCGCGAGTATGAAAACATCTCGGAACCTCGGAGCGGCAGTCCCAGGCAAAGTAGCCCCGAAATTCATCTCACGGCGACGAAAGCAACGGGCGGTGAAGATGCCTGGACCCGAACATGCCTGGCATGGATCATGGCAGGCATTGAACATGCCATGCACGGAACGTGCCCGGCACCGACCATTACGTGAACCGAAAATGGCAGGCACGGGAAATACCTCGAGCCGAACATACCTGCACTGTGCTTACCGGGTC
Organism: Amblyomma americanum; assembly: GCF_052857255.1. Lineage (NCBI taxonomy): Eukaryota > Metazoa > Arthropoda > Arachnida > Ixodida > Ixodidae > Amblyomma > Amblyomma americanum. The sequence goes on from NC_135498.1 coordinate 49,801,500, forward strand.
TATCCGGTGTATAATTGATTTTTGGGGGGAAAGGAAATGGCGCAGTATCTGTCTCATATATCGTTGGACACCTGAACCACGCCGTAAGGGAAAGGATAAGGAGGGAGTGAAAGAAGAAAGGAAGAAAGAGGTACCGTAGTGGAGGGCTCCGGAATAAATTTCGACCACCTGGGGATCTTTGACGTACGCTGATATCGCACAGCACACGGGCGCCTTTTGCGTTTCGCCTCCATCCAAACGCAGCCGCCGCGGTCAGGTTCGAACCCAGGAACTCCGGATCAGTAGTCGAGCGCCCTAACCACTGAGCCACCGCGGCGGGCGAATTAATTTTTTCGCATCTTTGCTTTTGACTAGCTTCACTTTGATACCGAAGTGGCCTATGGAAATGCAGAACAGGTGGCAGATGGCAATAATAACGACGCAAAAGAATCAACTATAAGGACAGCAAATAAATATATGCCCCCCCCCCCCCCCAGTGTGCTTGCTGTTTGTACATTCCAGGGCCCGAAAATAGTTCAGAGAAGATAGAAACTCTAAAGTCCAAACATTCTCGAAGAGAGCCGAACGTTACAGCATCAGCTCGAGGCCACCTTCAGTGCCGTGACAGAGGAGGACCGACCGAGCCAAGCTGTTGCTTTTAAATTATTCGCCAACCAGACAGATTTCTGTCGAATATTTCCTTGCGAACATGATAGCCAACAATCCGTTGCTTTCCTGCAACCTTTAGTATACGATCTACTGACGGTCTGCTCTATTAAAGTGCCATAAATGCGTTTTTAAAACGATGCAGGAGAAAATAGCGCACCTATAGTGTTCCTTGCTCCGGTCACGCACTGGTTACGTCTGGCCACGAAGATTCTGGCCTCGCATTTCTCGAAGTAACGGGCTTTCCAGGTTTCAACGTTGTCGCTTCTTTTATTCTTTTTTTTCTTTTTTAGGCGCCCATGATTTCGTTCCCACAGAAGTGTGAGCGCACTGTGTGCGAAACCCGAATAGCCGTAATGGGTTGAGCCCACTACGTGTTATTCACACGCCACCACTTCTTTCCATATATCTGCACACGCGCGCACTGTTGCATTGCGGGGCCATGCGTGAAGGTATGCGGCGTTTATCCGCTTGGCGGGTGGAAATGAACGAGGGTCAAGAAGACAATGCTCGACGCCAAACCGAGCACCAAAACGCGGAGGCCCAGCAACTCGAGACGATGTTTTGAGAAACTGCTGTAGGTTTTTCCTGTCTCTTTAACCCTTTAATGACCAGCGTTGCTCCGTCCGGAGCAACAGCCGTAATATTTCTTTTTTCTCGCCTAATACGGCACCTTTGATCGTTCTGTTACCATCTGCTGTGAGACAAGGCGCCTTGAAGTCCATAAACATAAAAAAGAGACGGACAGCTGCTCTGGTTAGTTTTTTTTTTTTTAAGACGCAATGGCTAAGGCTGGTTGACGGACCGTCTCACGCTGACGACAAAGGAGAACCGCTAATGATTTTTAGAATGATGGCTGGACATTGCACGGCCACAAATATCGAAGTACAGTCACTTCAGAAGATAACAAAGGAGCTGAATATTGCACCTACATTATCTATACCAATGACATGCGAATTCCAGATCAAAGAGAAAAAAGAGAAACTGTTCAGGAAAAGGCCTCACTCTGCAGCTGCAAATAAAGCGGATTCTTTTTCTGACACCGTATTTATATTTGCTTATGCACTGCAGATTATTGCCTAACTTTTCAGCTGCTTGAACTAAAGGGTAACATTTTTGGGTATCAAAGGGTTAATGACGACCTGCCCTATATCTGTCAATAGTTCATTAATCTCACTACACGTTGAGGCAACATCGTCACACTTTCTTTCGTATTATAGGTAATACACATTGCTCACTGCCCATGTTTAAGTAATTTTCGTATTGCCTTTTCGCAATTCATATGGTAAAACATACGATCCACGTCCGCCTGACTTCCGTATGCAAGGGTAACATAAATTAATGAAAGGGCCAGTTAATCATTAAAATTACAGCACATAAATAAGCTTAAATCCGGCTGTTGAGACCTAACATTCTGATTTTTTTTTTCATCCCGGAATCCCGCAAGTGAAACAATTTGTTTGGCACATACGTGCTGGACTTAACCTTCCCGAGACCACAGACGCGCTTCTTTAATCTATTGCCATCACATCCACACGACATACTATAACGATTGGTGTATACAACGGCGCCATAGAATGCAAAAAAAAAATAATAATAAACTCGCAGCCGCACCTAATTCAGTTTTGTGTAGGCGATGCGATAGCATCAGCAGCTGTTGATGCCATTATCGAAAGTGAGGTCACTTCCGGTCTAGTGACGTCACCTCGCTACTAGCCGATGGGCTGTAGGGAATATTATGACTGACGACGCATTATGACCCTACACTGTAAACCCCAATACGCCTATATGGAAGTAAAAAAAGAGTTAAGTGTCCGATAACGCGCGTTTGAGGAGAGTTTATTCCTTTTTACTCCTTTCTGTTTAGAGTATATGGGGGCTTCTAATGCTATCGCATTAATAAGTAAGAAAGCGTCTGAGATCGCAAGCAGCCTTATACGTGTATGCGGGCGGCGACTTCGTGCTAATATGTATAATATTGTGTAATTGCTGTGCTAACATTGTATAATTTTATTCTTTTGGTTATGTAAAAATGTAAATTCATTCCTGCTTGGGCCAAGCAGTGGCCTGCAGTATTTTGAAATAAACAAATAATGACTCCGCAGCAAGCGAGACCAAAATAAAATTTAAGCAAAAAATAGCCGTCAGTAAAAAAATTAACTGCCATAAGCGTATCGAAAGCACCGAAGCCCGCGGCTCTATTGTGTCACGCATCCACGCCTGTGCTTCACTTGTGCGCTACGACCTGCCGCGGTTTAGAGCACGCACACAAACATATGGAAAAAGAAGGAACTGTAAGCTGAGAAAGACTTTATCCCGACTGTAGAGAAAATGAGAGAGGCGTTTGTGGGAAGAGAAATTAAAAAAAAAGCTCCTTATGTAGAGCGAAACTTTCCCAGACAACTGAGAGCATGCACAAGAAATGCGATTCACTCCATGGATGTGCACAATCACGTTCCAGGTTCTGGCCGCCTGGGCAATGCTGCTTGTTGCAGCTCTCAAATGCTGAGTTAGTCGAGGAAAGTGTCTACCGTGTTTCTTGTTAGAACAACGCTGCAGGGCTTGAAGGGACGCTGAGGACCGACTGACGGGGCTTATGTTGTCAGTAAAATCTCATAGTTGGGCTTTGTTTGACGTTAAGAGAACGTTAAGAGAAGCTTTCAGTGGTACGTGTGCAGTTTTGAGTTAGTTTGCATACTGCTTGCCTCCACTGAGATTCAAACTCGTAAATCGGTAATTGAATGATTTAGGCAAACTTTAATTTCTCCTCAACGTCTCTTTAAAAGCAAAATGGCGTCGATATGGATTAGCAAGGCGCATCTCCCCGCCAACGCAGAGACGGCACCGCCTGGCTGCGTCTCGGTATTGCGGTCAACGAGGCTTTGCGCGCCGGCGCTCGTGAGAGCATGAACTGGCGCGAGAGAACAAGAGACCGCAGACCGAACTAAACGCATACAAGGCAAACAATAAAACAAGGGCTGGAGTGTATAACAAGCATGCACATCGACATGTGGAGGCTCCAGCCTCGCCAACAGACTCGTGGCATGCTGCGAGTGTGTGCGAAACGACGACGAGAGCTAGCTGTGAGCAATTTGCACACTAAATACGCGTGCGATAGCTTCCAGGCATTCTCGCACATTTATACAAATACGTACACAAACGCATACAAAGCATGCTTCGTCAGCGTATGACTTATATGCATTCAAATACGCACACGCACAAAAAACAGGAAATAATCACCATCGTCATCACATCATTTTCTTCTCGGCTATACCCACCCTTTCATTCTACCCCTCCTCACTCACGTATGTAGAGATATATAAAAGTTTCGTCTATACAGCTATGCCCCTATACTCTGTTATACGGTTCTGTGCATACTCCATGATTGCGCGAGGAAAATATATGTATATATACTTCAGCCGCTCTGCGTGACGCGGACGAGTTGGCCCCAAACTCTCAGCCCGCATCTGTGTGTGCACAGGCGCACTGCATATAACGACGGATCGTCTGGTGGCACCTGCGGCGGCAGCGGCGACCAAATGCGTGGTGTCGATGCGTCGCGGGACCTGTCATTTGCGTGGTGTCCCCCCCTGCTTGGTTCACCAGCTTCCCCTACAACATGTCCACGGGCAGCCGAGACGGCGCCTGATCACCAATGCCCAACGAGCACCTTCGCCTCGATTTCTTTGCTTTTTTTTATGACTCCTCCATTCTTTCGTGCCATCTCACTTCCCTGTGTAAGTGTCCGTAACAATGCCTCTGCGCTCCCGTGCTCGCCGCAGCTGGCGGTCGCCTTCGGTGTAGTGGTATTCGGGGTGGTGCGCTCTGCGTAATCGCTCCTGTGAGCGGCCATTCAGCATCATCGCTTCGATATTTGATTTTTTGGTTCGTTTCCTTGCTTTTGTGAGTGTAGAGAGCGAGCTCGCCCGCCCAACCAGATATGGGAATCCGAAGGGGGGGGCGGGGTCCGAGGGGGCCCAGGCTCTCCTCGAAATCAAGCTCAATTCCCCCCCCCTCCCCCGCAGTGTTCTTGTTAGGCATGCGCCTCCCCCCGGGGCTTCGTCCTATACAACAGCTTCGGGCCCCTCCCCGAAAAAAATTTCTGGCTACGTGCCTGATATATGGAAGCCAACAGCCACAGAAACCAAGGTGCGCAAAGGAATCTTTCTATTTTTATTTAAGTGCAGTGTTAATGAATGGGAGAATAATGCTGTGGTTAATTATTCTCCAATTTATCAACACCACAATTAAAAAGACAATGGAAACATTCCTCTATGCATTTCGGTTTCGCTGGCTGGTCGCTTCTGTCACATAAAACGAGCGCCTCATTTCCTTTCCCTTGTCTGCTGTGTGTATATATATATATATATATATATATATATATATATATATATATATATATATATATATATATATATATATATATATATATATATATATATATATATATATATATATATATAATTTCAGTCTCTATCCCCTCGGGGACCAACGTCCCAGCTAGTGTCCCACTTGAAACAACTCTTCCTCGTTTATGCGTGCGTAGATCTGAGGGATTTTTTTTCTTTTGCGTTCGACCTCTGCAAAGTCTCTGCAGGCCATTCCGAAACAATAATACGAGCCACAGGCGAGTCCAGACACGTTATACCTTCAAGAATTGCACAGCGCGAGCGATTGAAATCGATCGATGAAAGTAGACTAACGAAACCAAAATGCGGGCAAATCGAACTATAAAAGACAGGTACGGTGGGTAAACAATATATTCTTTGCGATTTGTTAGCCGGTGTTGGCAATAGTTTCCCTTACCTAAGCACTTACAATGCCGATGTTTACAGCGCATGCAGGACACCAAACTCGTTCCGATTCTAGAAAGTATAAGGAGAAGCAGAGATCATGCTGCTTCTGAAAAAAGATGTTGCCTGTTTGTTATTTCGCACGGAACCCGGAAACGGCGGCTTCGGAGAAAAACGCTTAGGAGTGTGTAAAAAGCCATAACAACGTGAGAAAAACATTCGTGCTGGCATGTGCTCGCATGTCCTCGGGCTTTCATTTAGCGGAAAGTTATTTGCGCGGAATACAGCCAAAGTTCGCATGCAATAAGCGTTTCGCTTGCTTCTTCATGAGGAAAACGTGCGGGCAGATCACATTATCTTTGTACTCGACCGACGATGAGGAAAATCGGGGCGCGACAGCTGCTACACCGTTTGTTCCTGAGGCCTGTGAACGGTGCGGTATGAATTTTAAAAATTCAGAGCTTGAGGCAGATTATTTCTTTATGTCTACTGCACTGCGCTTTTTTCCCGTTATTTCGTTTCCAGAAGTACTATTACGCAGTATAAAAACTGACGTCTAATCTACAACCTTTGTCATAAAGTGTGGAAGGAAATCTGACGTGAATAATGTCTACCATTTTTTTTAAAGCAAAATTTATTGCCCCAGGGTATCAATGATGGGTGAAGGTGTGATGAATGATCTAAATGAATGGAAAAAGGTTAGCTGATGTCTACCATTTTTTCACTGCCTTCAACTCACAATCATTGATGGCTATTTATGCTGAACAGTAAACAGTCATCACCGGCAATGTTGGCCAGACATTGGACAAACATCGGTTCTTTATTGGCTGTTTATATTGATGCACAGTGTACAAACGAATGCCCATGCTGGCAGTTACCTGAATCGGGTAGCGCTTAGTCCATACGCAAGTCAAGGACCGGTGTTAGTTTTTCTGCCATGGAGCGTTGGGCCGCTGTCGGTACAACGTTGGCGTGTAGAAGAGCGAAGTGTCGACGCCGGTATCATAACATTCGTTACCTATGTAAGCGGTTTTCGCTACCTTGATCGACGCGTCTAATCATTCCTTATTCTTAGCCATCCCGTCGGGCTCGATCGTACTGTTGGAAACTGGGCTATTCCTCAGTGGCTGTTTTGAAGGGAACTTAAAAAGGCTGCAGACTTACAGGTTAACCAGGAAATCCACAAAGACAACGGTCGATTCCCGTTCATAATAGTTCGAAGACTGTCGCTCCAACAGGTTGGTAGCATGAATCGAGGATGGCAATGCACCCATGGTGCTCCCGTTAAAAGGAGTTAGCAAACAGAGCGTTTGAAAGCACCGACTACTGAACCGAAGGACGAGCGCGCCTTTTTCACAAATCCCTAACGGAAATGCTCTCAAACCCAAGACGAGAACCATTCCTTGCGAGATGCTTTGACCACTCGGCCACTGATCCGCTGGAACGATATATATATATATATATATATATATATATATATATATATATATATATATATATATATATATATATATATATATATATATATATATATATATATATATATATATATATATATATATATATATATATATATATATATATATTACTGCGACTAGGAAACGAAGATGAAGAGTACGGGAGACGTAAAATCCGTGTTCCCTAGCAACACATGCCATCGGCCCAATATTTCCAATGCTGGTCCTTCGTATGACCGGTATTTGCCAATATATTTCCAATATTGGGCCCATGCTGCTTGGGTTCTTACACACACGACTTTTACATTCACTGAGAATACCAGTTTTTGAACAGGTTGAACACCACTCAAAGCGAATGCGTTGAAATTGAACCGAACTGACGAGATACTATTTCGGCTTGGGGCCAAACTTCTGTAAGTCTGACGACTGATGGCGCGTTTATTTTTGTTTTGTTCATTTGTTTCCACACTAGTATAACACGTTGAAGAGCGGAACTGAAGTAAAGCAGCGCAATAAAGCTTTGACTTTATATAATCGCTTGGTCTTCCAAATTACACTATCTGATGCACACAACCGATATGACATACTATGTCAGAGCTTTACAGCGATAATGCTTTTTTTTTGTCGGCGAGGTTAACACGTTGATAACAAAAACACTAAACCCTCGCAAAAAGCATGTCAACACAAAAACCACTACACCGGCACTTAAACACATCTTTATTTTTTCAAGCCTTTACTCCAGATTTAGCATCTCGCACGGCATCAACTTTAGCAGAGAGCTAGCTAATGTGGCTGTGCAGCTCCAGCGGCGGCACTGGTGGAAAGGAACGGGGGGGGGGGGGGGGGGGGGGGGGTGACAGGTGTGAAATCGCTCGTAACCGGCGAATACGCAGATGCTTCGAACATTTTTGCATAATGTCTTTAGCCAGTAGAAATAAGGTGGCAGGTGGTACAATGCAGTTACGGACCGTACACTTATCCTCTCCAATTAAGCGACGCACGAAGAAGCACTCCGCCAGCGCCGCCACCAGGTGCGCGCAGCCCGAACATATCTTCGCCGTAAGTTGGACGTGCGGACTGCAGGTAATCATCCGTCCCAGTGTTGGCGTACTTACACACGTAATAGACGAATTTTTGTGTCGATAGACAGCGCTAATTTGGAAAGGTGCGTTTCATTATTTACGTGTGGTCAATTGGGATTTCACAAAATTTCAATGACCGATGTAGAGGTATACTGTACACCTATTACGGGAGTAAATACAGCAGTCAACGGAGGCGTCACGACGGTATAAACAGTGTTTTCGCCTGCGTTCCTTTTCAATATGGAAATCTATTCGTTACGACTACAAGGTCTCGCCTCAACGGTCGCGGTATTGTGCCACGTTAGTGATAATGACCAAACAAACCTACATTAACAAGCGATAAGCTCTCCTGCAGTTCTACGCACACAATCTGCCGTTGGGCAGCAGTAGGCTATTTACCTGCAGAGCTCGGGTTGTTGATTAAGTCCCTGAAATGAACTATACAGAGGGGATCAGAAACTAATCTCACACCAATATTTATATTTTCAAGAAACAACAAAGCCTCTCAAAAATAGGCCAAAGTTTCGAGACCTATTAGGGTGTGCCCCGGGTGCCTACCTAGCCTATGTTTTTGTGTGAGTCGCTGATATGCGTATTTGCATCCCTGCAGTTGCGCAGGGATGCAAATACATCATCTGGACTGGTTTGAAGTCCTTATTTAACCTTAGCCGCTAGTTAACAATTCAACATTGTGAAGAGGCAGGCGACAGTTGTCGACAACATTTACAATAACAGTCAAACGAAGTTATCATTCATTGAGAGTAGCGGTCAAATTTGTGAATAAAATAAATGCGATCGAACAATAAAAACGTGGTGCCCGTGTTGTAACTGAACCTATACTGTCACGTTCGAGAAATAAAAAAAAATGAACTATGCGCATGGCTTACTTCTGTGAAACGCGATTTTTCAAAGTTTGGTAAGCACACACTCTACACTACACACGCACGCACACACACACATGTACGCCGGCCGGAAGAGGTGAATTGCAACTGTGATGGATCGATGAGTTAGTGAGTGCGTGTGTGTGTGCACGCACGCGTATGTAGTGGATATATGTTCCAGCTGACGCGTTCTCTCTCTCTCTCGTGTGCGCCGTGTGAGTCGCGTCTACCACTCGTGCAGGCGTGCTCGGCGCTCACGCACGAACGACGGTGCCATGCTAGGAAGGGGGGGGGGGGGGGGCAGAGATGAAGAAGAGACACCAAGACGAACGACGACGCGCCAATCAATGCTGCGCGCACTCGTCTGTCAGGCGCCCGCACGGCGTTGTTGGTCCAGCCGCGATCGAAAAAAGATGAAGCGCGCGCGTACACACTCGCTTCAGGCGCCCAGGAACGCACGCACGCATCAGAGAGTACGCGTATATACGCATCAGCGCTGCCTTCCGTCACTGAAAACGCGAACGCACACACGCACGCACATATCAAGAGCGCAGGAAGGTGAGGAGCGCCGTAGAATAGCTGAGTTGTGGCGTACACACACACACGGTTCGCCGATCGCTTCCTCGTTTCAGAAAGGATCGTCACGAAAAATACGTCTCTATCACGGTTTCTACCTTGTGCTGCAGCGCACTCGCGCGCCACGCGTAGTGTACACACGTTCACGACTGCCGCGATTAAGGGGGGGGGGGGGGGGGGGTAGCAAAAACGAGGACCAATTTTCTCCGCCGATGCAGCGCGGTCCGATGAGCGCGCGGAACTATATATCAATGCTGCCAACGCGTGCATATGGTGGAGCGACGAAGCGGGCGCCAACAGCGGATGAAAAAAAAAATGCGGCTGTGAACGTTTCCAGCGCCGTCGGCGATGCGACTGTCTTTCTTTGGGATGCATGTCGATTTTCGAAACCAATAGTTTAGCTTTCTAGAAAATGAGCCTTACAAAGGCATCTCGTGTACCTGCGATACTGAAATCGCGTAATATCATAGGCGGTGCTGGGATAGCAGTCGCGGTCACACTTAAGAGTCTGTTCGCCCTTGCAAAGATACTGACAACTTCCGGAGACTGCACATATTGGGCAATGTGTGTGTGTGAGGGCATGCGTGTGCGTGAGTGTGTGTGTGCGCTTACCATGAGGGCCAAAAAGATGTGCACGTGTCCTCTCACTGTATAGACAAGCGCCATGTTTGTAAACAGTGGTGGCGCTGCGGTCGGCAGCGACGCGGGGTGTAGGCAAAACGCAGCACGCCTACACTGCGCCAAGCAACGCTGCCTTCAAAACCAACTGGTGTATGCGAATATTTCAAAGCGTGCGCGTCGTTTGTGGTTACAAGCATTTTGTTTGATGCTCGGAGAGTAGTTCTGCACTGTTCCAGCCTGTTCGCCAGAAGGAATTAGTAGGCGGAGCGCTGCATCGGGTGCTTCTCCGCTCCTATATAGTTGGCGAAACGTAAAAGCGCAGCGCTACGGCGGGTGAAAGCGCGAGGTATGGGGAGGAACTAATCGTCCACAGTTCTCAACTTATGGACCGATAAAGCATATCCGGTCGCTAGTGCAAGACAGGACGACGTGATGCACGACAAGAATCAGCTTTCTCACACGACGAACCTTGTAAACGTGCTTCCTATTTTCACCGTGCCGCTTCACTCCGGAGACCTTGGTAATTATTGAACACTATAGCTGCTTTGAATAAGGCAAATGCGATCCGAGAGCTCCACGAGCGCATGCAGAGACGTTTTCCTCGAGCTCCAAACGAAATTTAAGCTCACTCTGCTTAGCTATAAAATTTTGCTTCTTATTTTAGAATTTATTCATGTGTGCGCATTCTGCTTGATTGGAGTGGCTTTTGGCGTGGTATTTGCTGTGTTTTCCAGGTTCTGATCGACCTACAATGTGAAAATTCAATTAATTTGGGAAATAACACTGCGCGACTTTGTCGAGATCCTATAGCGTCGTTGGACCGGCGTTGAAACGACACACTTGTTGAAATTCGCGAAAATGAAAACAGAGAAAAAAACCGTCGTGCGTGCTACTACACCAGTCCGGTGCTTCTTCAAGCGCTGCACGGTGTGTGAACGCTGAAGGCGACTGGCGGGAGCTTTTTGTCTTTTTTTTTTTGCCCGCGAACACTTACAAAAATTATCTTTAGACAGTCTATAGACTTCTTATAGACTTTATTGCATCCAATAGATATTTTTTTTCGTCTATTCATAGACAGACTATCTATAGAGAAAAGTCTACTAAAAGTGTATGGCCATAAATCTATATATTTTTTATAGACTGTCTATAGGATTTGTATTGCCTGTAGACTGTTCTCTAGGGTTTGTCTACAGAGTTTATAGACTTTATAGAAAGAAGCCTATGGACAGTCTAAAGAAATTTTTTTAAGGGAAGAGATGCTCGGGACGTTGTCCAGGTGATAAGCGTCTGAAAATGGCCCCCTGCGTTAAACTTACGATCCCAAGCACGTGGTATATCGCGCTTAAACTTACGCTGAGAGCACGACAGAATGAGAACGAGTTGCAGGCGTTACTTGATTTTTGCACAGTTCACCACGCGACCGAACAGCAGCGATGCTAAGTCAGAGACACGAACCAACTTATTAGATTTGAATGCAGAAACGCAATATAATAACCCAAGGGGCGAAACGAGCTCGGCGTAATAACCCACGAACTCGGCGGTAATAATTAGCCGCGAAGCCGATCCGTCGCCGAACTGTAATGTCTTGCTCCTCGGCCCCTGCCCGTCGCTTTCGCGCCTATATGACTGCAATAAACTTGTGGAAGCTTATGCCGCTTCCTTTCTTCTGCATTGCGGTTCAACCAACAGCACCACAGTTTGTCGACACGCCGTGAATTGTGCCCGAAAACACGCAAGCGTGTCGCACACAATGCGGAAGGTCCCGCTTTTTGCCTACACAACGAAAGTCACTGCTGACGCCAGAGCCGCCGCATCTCTTTGACGTCACGGCCTGACGCTTGTCTATACTATGCACTTCTGCTGCTCAGTCGAAAAACAACAGATGATTTTCTCTCTTTAAATTAGACATATCAGGGTAAGGCGGAAATTTGGGCGAGTTGGTAAGTGTTCATTTTCGCGCTCAGCGCAACACGAACGGGACACAATGAAAATGAATATCAATGAAAATGAATATCAGGGTATTTTGGACGTGACCTTGTAATGAGAAATACTATTGCTGTAACCCGATTGCGTCATTCCACACTTGCCTGTCGTTCCGACAGAACTGGCTTAGTTGCGGCGACAGCAGCCGGGTAATAACACAAAATGATGCCATTTCGAGAGGACGACAGAAAAGTTTTGTATTTTGGGACTGGCAGACATTTTTGACTGGACATGCATGCTCTACCTATTGCTGTCGTGGCACGCTGTTGACAACGGCCCCTCCCTGATCATACATACAGTCGAAGGCTACATTGATACCATTGTTTAAGGCAGCAGGTAAAAGTAGCCGTTTTCGTAGCAGACATCATGCGCCGACGAAGAGACCCCAGAGAAAGTCCCCATCAACTGCAGATGTGAGAACCGTGAAGTTCTCTGATGTATCCCTTGAAGCCCTGTTTGTACCTTTATTATAGGCTGATACAAAATTTTGAGTAAATCTTTCCAACTGTTTACATCATACATTACAGCGTTCGGTGGGCAGCAAATGAATATTTGGTGTGCCAAAATAATTCTGTATTTATGTACACTACTGTTGTAGTTAGTAGCAGTGGCTGCAAAGGGACACTAGACATATGCCACGATTCTGATCCGCACAGTGCCCGTGTGCAATCAAATACAGGTGAAAAAAAATAAAATGAAATGAAAATTGTTTTTTCGGGAACGTAAATGGCGCAGTATCTGTCACATCTCGGCGGACACCTGAACCGCGCCGTAAGGGAAGGGGTAAAGGAGGGAGCGAAAGAAGAAAGAGGTGGCGTAGTGGAGGGCTCCGGAATAATTTCGACCATCTGAGGATCTTTAACGTGCACTGGCATCGCACAGCACACGGGCGCCTTTGCGTTTCGCCCCCATCGTAATGCTGCCACCTCATTCGGGTTCGAACCCGGCTACCCCGAACCAGTAGCCGAGCGCCCTAACCCCTGAGCCACCGCGGCGGGTATACAGGTGACCACAACTGAGTGTTTTTGGAACGCAAACATATCACCATAGCTTGACAGCTCGGCAGCATAAGTATGCTTTCGCGAAACGGAGGGTGAGCTCTAAAATCGGCAGTGCGACGTCAACAATGCACCGCTCGATATCAAGCCGAGCCTCAGAGCAGCAAGGAAGATCAGCTCTTTCGCGTACTCCATGTTCAGAAAACTTGCAGGGCCACCGCACATGCGTAAAAACGATTTGTCGCTCTGCTTCCAATCGCCCCATCTACCCGTCTTCTTTTTACCTAAACTACGGGCTCGCAGCTCGTGCTATGTACGCTACAGGCTTAAAGCCGTGACTAAGCCTAGTTCCGTTTCTGCTGACGACTGGGCAGGTCCGCGTGTCCGAGTCCATCCGAAAACAGCGTTAAAAAAACACGCGTGTGTATACCTGCCGCACAATTGACATGTAAAGGTACTAGTGCAATCCCAGTGCCTGTGCCAGGACTACACGAAAAAGCGGCCTCATATGTATTCGTCCTATATACGCTCGGCTCCGCACTTCAAGTTAACATGCTCCCAACACGTTGACAGTTAACATGCTGATAAGTTTATAGCTAACACTTACAGTTAGCCTGCTCACAACACGTATATACTCGCCGCACAATACATGTACCAGAGATGTTCAGAGCTGAACAGCGCAGAAAAGCTCGGCTTGAGTTGCCAGGCGCCAAGAACAGGCCTTTCTTACGAGCATGGATTGTTTCGGGGTAACGGACTTTTCTAGGACATTCGATCCGTTTATTAGACTCAAGTCATGCCTTTGCCAATATTCCGGCACACGTTGCAGCTAACGATGCCGGTGCCCGTCCAAACAATGCAAAATTAATTCATTGTGTCCTGTGAATGGCCGAGTGGATTTTCCTACCTTCAAAAAACACAGAGGACGCCACTATCACCTCATCCTCGTGTGCTCCAACTTCTGCGATCTTTAGGAGCATCCGCACGTAAAATCGTTTCATGCAGTCACTGCTGCAAAACCACCTGCAGGCTCATTATATATCGAAGCTCCAAATTCATGCTTGCTTTGCACACTACGGGAAGACGATCCACAAAAGGCTAAAAGCGTCAGAGTAGCAATTTCGCCGCATGCACGGAACAGTTATAATAAGCTCGTTTTTAAAAGTTTTCAACGTTCCCCCTTTTAAACATCTGTCTCACTCTCTTTTATTCATGAAAGTAGGCCTCGCATCCAACCAACACGCATACATATAGAGCCCTAAGCTGTTAACTGCGTTTAAAAAAAAAAAGTATTACTGCTCGCATGCATGAACTCTGGATTTGAATATTTCGATGCAACGTTGCGTTCGTGCAAACTACATATGCATCATATAAACACTGTATGCGGCAGTACACTCCGAGAATATGCACGCGCAAGAAGCGTGTTCTTTTTACTTCATTGTTTTTTTTTTCTTTACTTCTTGAAGGAGAGCAAGGGAGCAGACCCGTTCACACGGGTGCGATTCGGTGCGCGGCGAAGCGCGGCGGAAACACAAGAGTTGCATTAGCGACTCGCCCGCCGCGCCACACTGCGGCGAACAAACATCCCTTCCTGCGAAAGCTCTTCGCCACCCAAGCAGCACAATCGCAGGCATTAACCCGCTTCCCCGATAAGAAAACGCGGGCTTCACGCTAATTGCGCCGGACGCCCTAAACGAAAGAGCAGCGCGCGAATGAATCCTCGCGGAACGGATGGACTCTAAGATGCGTTGAAAGAGCCTACTTTTAAAATTTCGAAGCTTACGCTCGGAAGGACCACTGTTCTGTTTGTGCGCAGTATTTCTGAGTGTATACAGTGCCCCTGGGGACGTGTACTTTTGGTGTACATAGCCACGTGACTCCCCTATCAAAAATTTATTTAGACAGTCTATATACTGTCCATATACTTCTCTCTATAAAGTCTATAGGCAATACGAATCCTATAGACAGTCATAAAGACAACCTATAGATTTATGGCCATACACTTTTAGTAGGCTTTTGTCTATAGACAGTCTATAAACTAGGAATAGACAAAAAAATCTATAGGAAGGCAATAGAGTCTATAAGAAGTCTACAGACCATTTTTGTAAGGGTCTGCTATTAAGTCTCTACGTTAGCGCGACAGAATGAGCTCTGACTGAACGAACTCTCCAGAATAAAAAATTGGCAGTGGCTTTTAGCTCGGCTATGCCAGGATATACGTTGCGAGAGGTACGCCAATTTCTAAAAGCGCGTTTGTAATATGCAAGAGTTAACAGGAAAACTCTTGCACACTCCTGCATAGTTAATAGACAGGTCAGTGTTTGTTTTTTTCCCGTCCGTACATACTCGCACACGTGTTCGCTATTGCAAACGAGATAGTATTTCTGCGGCATTTAGCTCGGAACTCAATATCTCGCACAAGTGATGATTGCAACTTGCTTGGTGCACACGTCAGTTTACAAATCCCGCACGATTAGCGCCACAAGCTCTTAGGCTATAGCACAAGGACTTTCGAGAAGATCAGGTAGCCCGCACGAAAAAGAACGAAAACACGCTGAAAGCAAACTACGAACTTGCGCCCATGTTTTGTAGCTCACGTTTAAAGTGAAACTTTCCTCGCTAATTATGCAATACAGACGAAGATCGAACGGATGGGATTTCAAAGCACGAGCCGCTCGCGCAGATATGATGCCAATGCGAAGAACCGGAGCAAATTTTATTTCATGCAATCGGCGGATAGTATACAATCCATGGCGAACGCAATCGAAGTAATCAGACTGAGCAGAAAATATGTGCATAGTGCTAACATTACCAATATTATGCACTACAGCTCAAGCAATGAACATGGCATGTCATATCAGGAGCATGGCACAGAAAATATGTACAAATACAATTCCTTATGTCGGCATGCAGGTGACTGCATTGAGCTGAACCCTTTTAAACGTGTCGGTAAAGGACGTAGAAGAAGAATTTGGAAGGACGAGTTTAAATTGAGAGTTAGGGCACAAACCTTATCGTCTGGGTCAACCTTTTACATCGCGCTTCATGCACCAATAAGCCGCACAGTTTATCCATTTCAGTGCGCGCCATATGTAATGAGTAATACATTATAGAATAAACGAGGAGCCATACTCAGTGCCAAAAGAGCCTCGAAAATATTACGCACTAATCGCAGTTAAAGGGGGCATATATTACGAAATGTTTTTTTCAATATGCACTTTCTAAGAAGCAAGCAGAAAAATAACAATTCCTAAAGGCTGCTTAGTCTTACACGATGTAATCCTCAATGATAGCGACGTTGTCATTTTCGCAACAGAGGAGCTACTGAAAGGAAGGAATATCATCGAATGCCTAAACATAAAGGGCAGAGTGGGTGAGGGAACAAACGCGTGTTAATAATGACATCCTTGTCGAAATGGGCTTGGGCAGGACATGTAACGCGAAGGCAAGACAACCGCAGGTCCGTAAGGGTAACGGAGTGGATTCCAAGAGATGGCAGGCGTTGCAGGGGGCGGCAGAAATTTCGGTGGGCGGATGAGATTAAGAAGCTTGCGGGGATACGGTGGCCGCAGCTGGCAAAGGACAGGGTTAATTGGAGAGACATGGGAGAGGCCTTTGCCCTGCGGCGGGCGTAGTCAGTCTGGCGGTGATGATCATTATGGTCCAATATAAAGCCAATCTGACACTCAGCAACAATTTCGCATGCAAAACGGCTGGCGAAATTTTTAAACTGAGATAAGCGCACAAGGATGTTTGACATCAAGCGACTTTTGCACGCCTCGTGATGATTTCCCTTACCATCACGCGTTCGACACATTTACTACAACTATTATGCATCTACTCTGACAGACAGAAAATGCAGGCACATCAGTGACTGTGTCTTTCAAGAGCGCGGCGAAATGCAATGTCTCAACAATGCGAAACATCTTACGGTTCGTGTCATCAGCGCCGAAGGGTGCTTCACCTCATAGCTTCCAAGCCAAGGGTCAGAGCACCAAGTTGTATGCAGAAGTGATTCTAAGCAGCCAAGATAAATTGGGTACGCTTAGGTGTAATTTAGCAACATAAGTGAAGAGAAGTCGCTCTCAGAATGAAGTGTACCTCTGACTGTACGCGAAATTCTGCGCTCGTAGCGTGAATATGTACCGAGTTCCTCTAGGGCGCACTTCCCTACCACAAAACTTCCTAAAAACCGTCAATGGTTGCAAACTACATAATAAAAATAACGACTAGTGCTATCTCATTCCCTCAAACACCTTGAACAATTTCACGAAGCGGCGATGCGCAAAAAGTGCTTTGAGAGGCACACGTTCCAAAGTTTGTTATTGTAGCATGTAACCATTGCTGCTTAAAACCAATCGCTAGCTCTAGCCGAAGCCGCTCCACAGCGCATAATTTCGGGTGCAGATCCCGCAGTGAACCAATGGGCAGCGTGCTCCAAACGTCTCGGTCACATAAGCAGAAGCGCGCAGAGGCAACAGCGAGAAAGAGAACTCACCGGCCCGACTTGGTGATGATCATCTCGGTGCCAAGCTCGTGGAAGCGCCCCCACAGGTCTTTTCCCTCAAGGTTCACCTTGGGGTCGTCCTGCACGCCGTCCTCTTCGGGCTCGAAGCCCGGCGGCGGCCGCAAGTGGCGCGCCGCCAGCAGTTCCTCGGGCGTCAGCTGCGCTTGGGCGCCCAGAGACGGCGGTGGCGCGTGGTGCGGAGGCATCAGCTTCGGGCCGCCTGCGAACAGCTGCGGCGCCGCTCCGAACACGGCCGCGTGCGGCGGTAGCCCCAGGGGCAGGTACGGCGGCTGCTGGCTCAGTATGGAGTGCATGGAGAAGTCGGAAGGGCTCCGGGCCGGTGGACTCGAGCTGGCCGTAGCGCCGGGCAACAGGAACGGCGTGAAGGGCCATGCACTGCCCGGGCTGAAGCTCGGGCTCCACCCGCATCGGGGACCGCTCGCGCGCGCACGCCCTCCCACAACACACCCAAGCAGGCACAGTCTAGCGAAGCTCGCCGTCACCCGAAGGTGGTGGTCGCGAGCGCACGGGGCGTCGTCAGCAGAAGCAGCGGCGGCGGTGGCGGCGTTGGCTGCGGCCGAAGCGGCGGCGTGGGGCTGGCGGCAGCGTCATCGCCTACCAGGCGGGAGAGAGGAGGTTCCCGGGCGGGGGGAGAGGCGGCACCCGGGGCAACGGCAGCAGCAGTAGGGGCGATGGGCCGCTGCCGAGCGTGCTTTGGCAGCAGGCACCCCTCAGAAAAGCGCCGGAGAAAAGAATCACGGATCGCGCTACGGCCCGCCGGGATCGTCGACCGACCCGCGCCGCTTGGACAGTGCTCACCGACTGCCGAGCGAGCTGCCCGGGCCGTGTTGCTGGCTGCAGCAGCAGGCGGCGGCGGCGAGTGCGAGAGGAGTGCGAGGGAGAAAATTCGGCGCCTGGCAAGGAGGGTGAGGATGGTGAGAATATCGCGCCCCGACGGGCGGCGAGGGCCGGGAGGCGAGGCCGCGCCTCGCCGCACGCCTAATGAGATGCGCGCGGGCGGCCAATGGGAGCGCGCTGGGCGCCGCGCCCCGGCGCCGCCAGCTGGCGCCACCTTCCGGCGCCTCGACGGGAGGCGCGATAGTCGGCGCCGCCGCCGCCAGCCGCTCGACGCCCTCGGCCGCCTCGGCACTTCTCCCCTCTGCTCGCACTCCCCTGCCGAGGGGGCGAAGGGCGGCCGCGACGGGCCCGGCTGTCAAGCACGGCCGGCTGTTCTCTTTCTCCACTGATTTCGGCCTCCTCTCCGTCGAGCCCGACGTATGTTTGTGAGTGCGTTGCTCACGCAGACCGGGCCGCCGGGAAGATGAAGTGACCGGACTCTACTCCGGCTGCGCGCACAAGCAGCGAGACATACACACGCACACAGCGGCCACTTGACACCGCAATAGAGTCGGACTTGCTTTAAGGGCATTAGTCAGCGGGGGTGGCCGGCGGCAGCCGCCACCGTAGATCCGGCGGTCCGCTTTTGCCTGCCCCGCGAAGCGAGAGAGAAACCTTCTTTCCCCGAAATGGCTTGGCTCCCGATGGCATGCCGGCCCCTCTCCTGCGGAGCCTTTTCTTGGACTCTAATTGTTTGGAAATGGCGGTCATTGTGCCGGCTGCACCCGCTCTTCGCATTCACTTTTGAGGGATGCCCGCAGTACTGCACGAGGTAATGTCCCCGGGCCTTCTTCCTTTTCAAGTCTCTTCCCACGGTATGGCGCAGGGCAGCAGACAGGAAAAGCCGCATCGGCGCGAACGCAGCGCCGGGACCCGAACTAATGGACACTGGAAACGAAGGGGTCCCACTTCTAGCGAAATTTCACGAACGACGACCAATAGATTGCACAGCAGCTGTTTCTCCCGCATACCTCTTTGTCCGCAACCGTCGTGCAAGCTTCCCTGTGAAGCTCAAGCTTCATCTTGCTCCCTTTTGTGCCAAAGGAAAGTGATGATGATGATAACGCGTTATCAATTTACCACGTTGGCCTAAACATTTGGGAGTAGGGGTGTACACGAACAACGACGTAGCCAGCTACAGAATAGCGCCTCCACTCTTTACAGGATGCCTGATTCCGCGGCGAACAATACAGGCATGGTTGGCCTCCGCCGAGGAACGAATACTTTTTTGAAGCTAGTGAATGCGACGTTCGCTAAGCAACAACACTAGCAGAAATGAGAAAGAGGTGCACACGTTATGCCCAGCTTTCGCTTTAAGGGCACATTCACACTGGCGGCGAAGCGAATAAGTTTGGGCATGTTGGTGGTTCATGCTTAAAAAGATATAATGGCGCACAAAAGAAGTCACGATGTGTGTTCTGGTTCGCCTGTCTTCTTTTGTGCGCTAATATACCTTTTTAAGTACACTGGCAAGTTGCAGACTTCGCGCAACCGATTTCCGGGAGATTAGTTACACCTCCAGAGCACTATAGGAAAACGGCGGGGGGAGGGGGGGGGGGGGGGGGGGGGGAGCGTAACACATGGGTTTAAACCAGTCCCGCAACGCCTAACGTCCCTTTCGCTTGAATTGGTTGGTTTTTTGGGGAAAGGAAATGGCGCAGTATCTGTCTCATCTATCGTTGGACACCTGTCTCGCGCCGTAAGGAAGGGATAAGGGAGGGAGTGAAAGAGGAAAGGAAGAAGGAGGTGCCGTAGTGGAGGGCTCCGGAATAATTTCGACCACCTGGGGATCTTTAACGTGCACTGACATCGCACAGCACACGGGCGCCTTAGAGTTTTTCCTCCATAAAAACGCAGCCGCCGCGGTCGGGTTCGAACCCGGGAACTCCGGATCAGTAGTCGAGCGCCTTAACCACTGAGCTACCGCGGCGGGTATTGAAAGTGACCCCGCATGATGTTTTTGAGCCAAGCTTTAGAACTACAAAAAAAAAACAGTGCTAGAAGTGGTCCCTCCGCTATAACTTTTTCCAGTGAGAAGCTGTATAAGGGACATGCGGGGTAGCCTTCAGTGTAATCACTCGCTTCGTGAAAAGGCTGAGGGGGGGGGGGCACTGTCTTATTTTTAACCGTGTATTTCTTCGACTTTTTTTCATTAAAAAATGGGGTTCAGCGTGCTTCGTTTCAAGTAAAATTTCTCGCTTGAGTCCGGGGGGGGAGGGGGGGAGGGGAGCACAGACCACCACTCCATTCCTTCAATAAATCCGCCTTGAGAAGAAAGCAAAAAGCGGCCGCGCAACGGCACGATCCATTTGTTATAGCTTTGAACTAATCAAACCTTTGTTGTTAAAGGCGCTAGAGTACCAATACCCCAACAATGAAAGCAACTACCAATGTTAGGTTAGGTTCCTATTCGCTTCCTGCTGAGTTAACCGCGCCAAACCACAGCTATAACGGCTTTTTTTTTTTTTGGTAGGCACTGCAACCGAGCGAATGTTCTCCCCCCCCCCCTTTTTTTTTTGTGTAAGCGGCATTTTGTGAGATATGTGAATTATACGAACCTCAGTGAAAAATAGAAACGAATGGTCACATTCTTCGGGTTTCTAAGGGCGAGCCTCACATAATATATAAGGCAACTACGGTTTAAAATTAGTGTTATATATAATCATTTAGTTGTGGCAGTGTTCAATATGTTTTCAGTGCTTGGTGCTGAAACGTTTCGTGTGAAAATATTTCCTTACAAGAAAAAATGTTCAACTTCTTCACCATTAAAGAAAAAAGTACTCAGTGTACCGGGCATAGAACTTCAATTCTTTCTGTGTATACATGGCTTACTTTTCGGCCTGTGTTCTCTCTCTCTCTGTCTGTATAACTGCAATAAAAAAAGCGTCACATAGCTCTGCTTTAAAACTTCCAGCGCGTTGAAATTGTAATCAGGTTCAATAAAACTAAATATATTCTTTGCTGAACGTACCGCTTCTTTTATGCTCGGTTCGATTACTGCGAACAAATATTGCCGATTGCGCCTTATAAGTTCCTTTCTTTCCAGAATTACAAGTGATCGAACAGAACTGGCCGCTTTGTATATATGCTGCTGTAGCGTCATACACTTAATAATTTCATTTCCTTCTTGTCTTTGGACTCTCGGTGTGGCGGTGTCGTTAAACAAGGCACTGCCACTGAATTGTATTCTGGTCTATTTCTTATCCTCATAGTCGACACTTCTACTACAACTGTGCATATATTACTGGAATCGACACCCTCTCTTCTAGACATGCACGAAATTTATGCTATAATAGCGGCTATGTCAGGTTTCCGGTTGTCAAGACAGCATATTGCGCTGTAGCACTATTTGAAAACGGTTTTTATCGTATCCAAGTTTCACATTTTGTCCCCACAAGAGAACAGTGTGATGGTACAACGCGATGGTCGAGGAAAATAGTGGCCGTAATTGGAACGGCCTGGCAGCATTTGTTCAATTTTCAAGCTAAAATGTGTAAAAAAATAGAAACGAAGATCACGAAATCGTCTACAGACTCCTGGTAGAAGCATTTCTGGTTAACTTTTCTTTTTGCGTTGTGTTGTGTTTTATAACCGATAAGTGAAAAGTGCTCAATAATAATAATAATAATAATAATAATAATAATTGGTTTTTGAGGAAAGGAAATGGCGCAGTATCTGTCTCATATATCGGGGGACACCTGAACCGCGCCGTAAGGGAAGCGATAAAGGAGGGAGTGAAGGAAGAAAGAGGTGCCGTAGTGGAGGGCTCCGGAATAATTTCAACCACCTGGGGATCTTTAACGTGCACTGACATCGCACAGCACACGGGCGCCTTAGCGTTTTTCCTCCATAAAAACGCAGCCGCCGCGGTCGGGTTCGAACCCGGGAACTCCGGATCAGTAGTCGAGCGCCCTAACCACTGAGCCACGGCGGCGGGTATAAGTGCTCTAGCGCCAATTTTGTTTTTTGAAATGGACCATTTTATGCTGGCATGCGCGGCTTCAGTTTGAAAAGCAGAGAAAGCCAGTTCGGTTCAGTGTTGAGAACGCTGATCCAAATATGTGTTAGGGAAATTGTGGCGTAAGCACTTTAATAATAAATTAATAATTGAATGCATGCGCTTAAATAAGCCCGCATAAGTCGCTCCGTATAGCACGTCTAAATTCATAAATAAGCGCCGGATAGAGAAATATAATGCCGTAAATTGCCACATTTTTATGGCATGGCTAACTAGGAATAAGAATTTATTTTCTTAAAAATTACATAGGAAGGGCCGTGGAAAAAGCTGCACAGGGCAGCTTGAAATACCCACCACCCCTGATTACACATGGCAGCATTGGCGAACAGACACATCGTACTTGTGGGCAGCAACTTATTAAGAATACAAACTATTCGCAGAGTAGAACAGCATTTTTTTTAACTGCACACAAAAGGAAATACAATGAAAATAAAGAAACATCTAATAAAGTTGTTTAGACTGTGTACTAGACCCAGACATGTGTAACTATATAAAATCCATGCGTTTTATAATTGCACATCGCTGTATTATTTTTTTTTTTAGTGCCTCTAACTCTTGCAACGACTGTTCTGGAGTTGCGGGTACGTGGAACATAATATTTTCCTTTAGGGACATCAGTCTCCCTGCATTATTGTTAACAGGCAAAATCGGTTGAAGTGCTAAAAGCACTTTCACTACACGTTAAATGTTTTTTTTACACTTTGTGTTACCTTAGAACGCATATAAGAAACAATCCAACAGTAAGTGCAGCCAACCAAAGCATATATTGGGCAAGCTTCTTAATCTTTTTAGCCCCTGGGAACCCGACGATGTTTCAAAATGTGCTCAGGAAATAATAAAAATAATTGGTTTTTGGGGAAAGGAAATGGCGCAGTATCTGTCTCATATATCGCTGGACACCTGAACCGCGCCGTAAGTGAAGGGATAAAGGAGGGAGTGAAAGAAGAAAGAGGTGCCGTAGTGGAGGGCTCCGGAATAATTTCGACCACCTGGGGATCTTTAACGTGCACTGACATCGCACAGCACACGGGCGCCTTAGCGTTTTTCCTCCATAAAAACGCAGCCGCCGCGGTCGGGTTCGAACCCGGGAACTCCGGATCAGTAGTCGAGCGCCCTAACCACTGAGCCACCGCGGCGGATGTATTTCCTTCCGTCGCTTCCAGCAGAAAAAACGCAGAAATCAGAAAGAACACGCAGAAAAAAAAAGAAAATAGAGAGTGTGAGAATGCAGACACACGACCCCTCAAGAAATGCTGAAATTATTGAAATCAGGCATTTTTTTGAGGTTTCGGGCATGATACGAGCTTATAGCATTGCTATATAATAGCAGCAGACGGTTTCACTATAAAGCCAGATATTATTATTGGGAAATAATGGATGGTTGTATAATGAAAGAGCACACTGCAATCAGTAATTTCAGTATTATTACGCCCAAAATAAACTCGGTATAAAAGAAAGGTCACATTTGAGGCATACGTATGTATTGAAGCACCCAGACAGCCCAAAGAGCACTCCATATAAAGCACAAATTCCGCAGAAATCAAGTTTGAGCATTTCTGGCATGGGAAATGCCCTACGTTACTGGACGCCAATAACTAGCGTCATCTGTTGGCAGCCAGTTGCGAACACTGCGTAACTCACTGGAAATATTTAAAACTGGTAGTTCTGAAGAAACTAGCGAGTCCCGAGAAATTCCACGCGAACGTGGTGATTATCATGGCCGGCTCTTCCTCATCGCTACAAAGACTGACCTATAAAGTGTTTCCCTGTGTTCACACCAACCATTTCAGACAAGCATAGAGAATTAATGGAATGTATTGAACGTTCGAAATACCCGCCTTAGGGTGCCACGATGTCCGCTCGCCTCGCCTTCAGGGTGAGGACACCCTTTGTAGGACCCCCCCTCGCAGCGGCATGTTGGGTCCCACGCGTCAGTTGCGTGCAGTGCGCTATGCACGTGGCGTCGTTTTTGTGCGGTTCCGTGGCGACTGCAATGATGCGAATAAACTGTAAATTGACGCTACATGGTTGTTTCGCTCGTGGCAGCAATGTTATGCCAGTTTTGAATGTTTTTTACATGATGCAGTCGCTGCGAATGCACGCCGATCGAAAAGTTAGACTGGCCGCTGCGTTTCCCCCTCACTGGCTACAATAAAAAAGAGAGCCTGCGGTTATTGGAGCCTCCTTCGTAGTCATAATTTACAGTATCAGGGTTCCCGAATGCTGCGGGATTAGGCTACATTTGCTGTTCTAACATAAATACTGTTTACTAGATCCCAAGTTTCTCAGGTATGCCAGCAGCGCGGAGGGTGATCTGTCGAACATAACTATATTTTTTGCGTGGTTAACACTCGCTTGTCCAACATTAGCTGGATGACCTTGTCTTATTACTCCGCCATATGTAAAGGATTCCAAGGAGTAATAGGAAATTTCTTTTCCAAACGATCCGTCGCCACACTCTTCTGGGGCGGACAACTGAGGACATGTCTGAAACAATACGTTCATATTTTCTCGTTTGCTAAAGGCTTGTTCCGCAAAAAAAATTATGCACACGGTCAGAGTTTCCCTCTGAATAATGTTGAATAGACGTTGATTGATAGTACGATGCGACACCTTGCTGATTATTCAGCAAGACATCTGTCGTTTTTATTGGTTTTTCTTGGAAAGAATTGAAAATAAACGGTTGAGTGAAATTTGTAATTGAATAAGGCAATGTAGCAACAACAAATTTCAGTTGCTAAGTGTACAAAAACGTTAGTTTTTCCTTCTGTTCAAAGCATGAAGAAAAACAATAAAAGCCTGAAAAATTCAACTCTAGATTACGGCTTCATTTCAATGCCACTATTCACGCCAAACTCAATTAAGGGGAGTCGGAGCAACACAGGCCGCCTGTCTCGCTTCAGCGGAATTGTCTGCTCCAGTTGCCAAACGACGCTGTCTTGCCGCCTTACTCCATAGTCGCTGGCCAAGGCAGTAGACCTCTCATTAGGTACTGGTCCGGACTAGTTGTAGTGAGTGGTTTTGTTAAAATAATGAAAAGGAAGGAAACGATTTCTGCTAGCCCCGACATCTGCCATCGATACGGAAGCACCTGAACTGGGACAGCGGAAATAAAGGATAGCAGACAGAATGGAGAAATGAAATGAAAGAGGTGAAGGGACAGGAGGGGAGGATTTGGCTCATGTTGAGCAGAAAGACGCGCGGCAGGCAAGCTCCCATCATCCCGCTGCTGACATCAAGAAAGAGAAAAAAAAAAGTAAGCTCCAGGACATGCCTGCCCAGAAGCACGCGTGATGAATTTTACTTATCTCGCGGCTATATGTGACGGCAATCAAAGTCGCATATTTTCCCCAGTAGGGATTAACTGAAAAGCGATACCAAAAATAAGGCGCCTCTTCTTGACGACAGTGCAATTCGTCACGCATGCTCTCTTGCTTCCTGATGCGCTTAAGGTAGGTACGGCGACGGGATATTCGGGGTTAACTGGCGCAAAGAAGTAGATGGAGCGAGAGGGGGAAGGGGGGGGGGGGGTATTTTGCACCGAGGCGTCTCTAATCGGGAGGATAAAGGCGGCGGGGAATGCTGGAAACACGCTAATACCCCTGTCACACGGCCAGTTTCAATCACCCTCGGGGCCGCCGCGGTGGCTGAGTGGTTACGGCGCTCGGCTGCTGGCCCGAAAGACGCGGGTTCAATCCCGGCCGCGGCGGTCGAATTTCGATGGAGGCGAAATTCTAGAGGCCCGTGTACTGTGCGATGTCAGTGCACGTTAAAGATCCCCCGGTGGTCGAAATTTCCGGAGCCCTTCACTACGGCGTCTCTCATAGCCTGAGTTGCTTTGGGACGTTAAAAAAAACCCCATAAACTCAATCACCCTCGAGTCGAGGGTCTTCGAGATTCTCAATCGCCGTCGAACTCGCCGCTGCTACACGGCAAATCTCAATGGCCATTGAAATGGTTCTCGTGTCTTACGCCACGGATGTGTGGCGCCACAATCGTTACTTTGTATTTTGCAAAAATAACAAAAACATTTGATAAATGTATACTAGATGCTGAAATGCACGCATACGCGAAAGTCGTTCAACACCCTTTTAATTGCACGTACGCGACGGACATATGCATAGGCTGCTGTAGCCACTCTAATACAAGACGAGCCAAAACCAAACCAGTCCAACTGCGTCGGAGCGCTGCTTCGTCAGGCTTAAGACCTGGGAAATCGCCATGATATCTGAAAAACAAAAGCTATTTGCCTCTTGAAACATTATGCGAAGGTAAGAATGGGCAAATCGAAGGCGAATACAACAGCATAGCACACGATATTGCTTTGGGGGATTAGCGACGAAGCTGTTATCGCTGTGAAGCGGGCGGGCAGGGTGCCGCCATGTTGTCAACGTTAAGTACGCAAGCAACGCAAAGACTGTAACAGAAAATTAATGCGCTTAATGCACTTAAAACCAGTCTAATATAATTTTAAAATAATTTTACAGGCTGCTTGCATTATATTTTATGCGAATAATGTTTGTTCATGCTTTTGCACCGTGAATGTGTCGAGTACGAAAGTGCGCTTGGCGCCGCTCGAATTAACGCTAGCAACCTTGGGCAGCGCTCGAAGGCCCTCGAAATCTCGATGGAGTTCTGCGCTACTCCGTTGACTCGAAAGGCTATTGACTCGATCGCCATTGAAACTGCCCGTGTGGCAGCGCTCGATCGCCTTTGAGTCGATAGACGATCGGTTCGAGGGCCCTCGAAAGGCCCGTGTGACAGGGGTATAAGCCAAGGCGGTAGGGAACAATTTTGCGATTCATGTCGCGCCCCTTCGGCCCCACGTTATTTACAATCGGCAGACATCTATTTAAGACTCAGCGGATGGGGTCTTGTTCTGTTCGTTGCATTACCGATCCGGCTGCTTTAAGTGAGCTCGTGTTGTGTGTGATGAAGCAGTCGCATATCAAGCTATGACGGACTGTTGTGTTCCCGGGTGTTCTGCCGGCACTAGAAAAGGACAGCGGCTATTTCGCTTTCCTCGAGACAGTGCGCGCAGAAAAAAGTGGGAGACGCAGGTCAAACGAGACGGCTGGAAGCCAACAGACACCTCCAAAGTATGCGAGGCAAGGCATGCAAAATGGTTCCATTTCGGAACAACATTTGCTGGGCGGAGGCATAATGCACGATTGAAAAATTGCACCTTCGTAATTACTGAAATTAGCAGTCGTCAAAGGCGACTTATCGGTCTTCACTTCTTGGCGAACACCCCGCAGGGGGGCGCCTGCAGCTTGCAGGCGTCGCGACGGTGAGTGGCGACACCGCGGGTTCCCGAGCATCCGCAGGGACATCTCCGCAAGGGGATGATGGTGAACTGTGCATCACCACGGACCCGAGCACCCGCGCCTCGCCGTGCGTGGCATCGCCGTGTCCGGGGAAAAGGGGATCCTGGTGGTTGAGCCGATGCCGAGCGTTTGGACCCTTAAGGCCCCTTGGCGGAAGCAACACACCACTTTGGCCCCAGCTTCCTGCAGACGGCACCTCCGGCCTGACCCGACCGGGGGGAATCGGCAGTCGCCTTTTCCTATCCTCCTCTTCATCTTTAACTTTCCTATCTCTGTCTCACAACTCTCCTATATCCTACTCACTTCTTGGTTTTTCCTTTTTTCCTGGCGGCGAGGGTTAACCTTGTGTGACCAACTACCCTGAGTTGCGTCATATTTGGTTATAGTTGAGGTGTACAGCTGGCGTGGGCAGGACTTGCTATCAAGTTCCTGTCCCGTCCCCTTGTTGGACTCCGTGGTGGGTGGCTGGCACCATGACCGAAAAACAAAGTTTTTTTATGGCTCCCCAACTTTCAAAACCTGATCGCTCTCTCAAAAGAGGGCGGAACGAGGCAGACAACTTCTTTCAAAAAAGAAAAGTAACTTTCCCCAAATATCATGTGATCCACAGTGAACAACAAGATAAACAGGCAAGAATAATATCCCCCTTCCTTGTGTCAAAGTGCTTGACAGAAACCCTAGGCATTGGTTATAAGCTGTCAAAAATGGCCAGCGGCGACTTACTGCTCGAACTGTGTGACAATGTCCAACATTCTAAGCTCTCCAACCTAACGTCCATAGGGGAAATCCCGGTCTCCGTGACTCCTCATCGCTCACTAAACACTGTCCGAGGCGTAATATCGGAAAATGATTTCCTTCACATAACTGAAAAAGAAATGCTCGAAGGGCTCATCGACCAAGACGTCATAGATGTCCACCGAATCAAAATCCGGAAGGACAACAAGGAAATAGACACAAAACACATGATCCTGACGTTCAACACCAGCACCCTGCCCGACACAATCGACGTGGGATATTTGAAAATCAATGTACGACCATACATACCAAACCCTCGCAGGTGTTTCAACTGCCAAAGGTTCGGCCACGGCTCACAGAGCTGCCGCGGTCGTAAAACTTGCGCAAAATGTGCCTCTAACGATCACCAGTCTGATGTATGTGACGCAGCCCTGTGCTGTCCAAACTGTGAAGGAGAACATGCTGCATACTCCAGGGCGTGTCCGTCCTGGAAGAAAGAAAAAGAAATTATCACCATAAAGACCAAAGAAAACATTTCTTTTAAAGAAGCGAGAAGGCGTTTTGCGCTTACAAACACATTCTCCTTCACAGCAAAACAAAACTTCGCTGATGTGGTGCGCAGGGGCGTAGCACCGCACAGCACTCCGGCACCTGCCAAGGCCGCTCCCACCGAGCCTATGGCAGGGCCATCCACGCCCCAGGCAGGGTCAGCGAAAGCTGCCCTGTCACTGCCAAAGCAGGGACCGCCGGTCCATGGGTCGGCATCCCGCAGGACCTCCCCCCGTCGGGAGAGGCCTGAAACTAACACAACCGCGGCTGCGCGGTCCTCCAGCACCTCTGTTGAGGTGATGGATACAACACCCACTCCGCCTCCATTACAGCGGCGGAACAGCTCTCTTGAGCGAAAAAAAGACAGGCCCCTCATAACGGGCCCACCTCATAAGTAAATCTCCTTTCATTTTCTTTTAAAAACACAAGCATGGCTTTTTTAATTCAATGGAATTGTAGAGGACTTATGCGGAATTATAGTGACATAACAAATATTTTAGGGTCAATGTTACCCATAGTTTTATGTCTTCAGGAGACCAATCTTGGTCCACAACATGTACATATCCTGAAACATTATCAAACTTTTAGACGCGATCGCGAGCAGGCAAATCGACTCTCAGGAGGCGTCGCAATTGTCATCCAAAGCGGCGTCCCTGCTCGAGAAATCAAGCTCAATACAAAACTTGAGGCGGTTGCAGTCAGCATCGTCAGCTATAAAACACTAACAATCTGTTCCGTATACATTCCTCCACATTTTACACTAACAGTCCATGATCTAGAAGAATTGATAGATGAACTTCCAGAGCCATATCTGGTAGTTGGGGATTTTAACGCTCACTCCCCTTTTTGGGGAAGCGAGCGCTGCGACTCTAGGGGGCAAACAATCGAAGATTTTATCCTCTCGAATAACATCGGTCTTTTAAATACAGGAAAAGCAACTTATTGTTGCCCAAGCTCGGCAAAAATGAGCTTTCTCGATTTAGCTTTCGCATCACCATCGCTTTTTACAGATTTTAAATGGGATGTTTTAAATGACCCCCTGGGAAGTGATCACCTACCTATTATCATCAGCCTCTCATCGTCTACTGCAGTCATTCCCACAAGACCACGGCGCTGGAAACTTCACCTCGCCGACTGGTCACTTTTTACAGCAAGTGCCACACTAGAAAAAGAATTTTGTGGAGATCTCAGCATAGATGAAATTAATGGAAAATTTACTACATGCATAATATCGGCCGCTACACTAGCCATACCACAAACAACAGGACTCGTACACAAAAAACATAAAGTATGGTGGACACAAGAATGCACATTGGCAAAAAAACAACAAAATAAAGCTTGGGGCTCTCTGCGTCGGTATCCCACAGCGGAGAACTTGATTGCCTATAAGAGGGCCAAGGCCAGAGCGCGATTCGTTCGGAGAACTGCCGAGAAATCCTCGTGGCAGAAATATGTGTCCTCTATAAACAGCTCAGTAACCTCAAAAAAAATGTGGGAAAAAGTTCGAAGATTCAGTAGTGACCATACCCCTTTCACACTTCCTCTATTGACTACACCCGGGACACAAACATCATTAGAAGAACAGGCCAACATACTAGGTGAGCATTTTTCTGAAGTTTCCAGTTCGTCCAATTACACAAACACGTTCCAGAAGCACAAAGCAATAGCAGAAAAACAAAAACTTCCATTTGCAGCAGGTATGAACGAGGCCTACAATCAACCCATCACACTCCAGGAATTGAATAGGGTATTATCTTCTGGTAAAAAGACAGCACCAGGCCCAGATAATGTGCATTACGCAATGCTTGCCCATCTCTCTGAGGCTGCCGTGCAGGCATTGTTAAAATTCTTTAACAAAATATGGACAACTGGAAATATACCTGAGGAGTGGAAGAAAGCAATAATAGTACCTTTTCTGAAACCCGGAAAACAACCAACAAGTCCTAACAATTACAGACCGATAGCCCTCACCAGCTGCATCGCTAAATCTTTCGAAAGCATAATAAACACTAGACTGACCTTCACACTTGCATCTCGCCGACTCTTAGATTTACATCAATGTGGATTTAAGAAAGCATGCTCGACCACTGATCACCTTGTCCGCCTAGAAAACACCATCCGAGAGGCGTTCATCCACAAACAGCACTGTATCGGTGTCTTCTTCGATTTGGAGAAGGCATATGATACCGCGTGGAAGTTCGGCATCCTCCATGACCTAGCAGACCTAGGGATCCGCGGCAGGATGCTGAACTGCTTGAACGATTTCCTGACTAACCGCACATTCAGAGTCCGTCTGGGAGCAACTCTATCAACGACATTCACCCAAGAGAACGGCGTACCCCAGGGATGCATTTTAAGTACGACACTCTTTATAGTAAAAATGAATTCTTTGGCCAAAGTAATACCTAAGTCCGTAATGTATTCAGTTTATGTAGACGACATACAGATAGCATACACTTCTTCCAACATACTGTCCTGCGAGAGACAAATACAAATCACACTCAATAAACTGGCTGCTTGGGCAGAGAAAAATGGATTCAAGTTCTCCCCTCAAAAAACAGTAGCTGTTTTATTCTCATTACGACGAGGCCTACAGGTCGATCCCAATCTGTGCTTGAATCAAACCACACTGCCAGTCAAACAGGAACATAAATTTTTAGGCGTCACTTTTGACAAGAAACTTACATTTCTGTCACACATTAACAACCTGAAAAAGAAAGCATCCCAAGCCCTCAATGTATTAAAGGTACTCTCGCGAAAACGGTGGGGGTCCGATAGAGCATGCCCATTGCAAATATATCGCTCTTTGGTGCGCTCCAAGCTAGACTACGGGTGTGTGGTATATGGTTCGGCAAGAGCATCCTACTTAAAACGACTGGACCCTGTTCATAATCTTGGTTTGCGCCTATCAACTGGAGCTTATAGAACATCCCCGGTAAAGAGTCTTTACGTTGAAGCAAATGAGCCCACACTAGAGGATAGAAGAGTCGCACTAACATGCACGTACATCCTAAAAACCCGTTCTCTCCCTAAACATCTCTGCTATCCCATTGTTACCAAGTGCCCATCCAAAAGATTATTTAACAATAAACCACAATCCATCCGGCCACTAATAATGCGCTTTGAAGATAAATGTGAAGAGTTAGGAGTACTGGATGCCCTGCCGAATATTGCACAAAAATATGAAAATTTACCACCATGGTACAACCTGCCTTCAGTGTGCGACTTCACACTGACACACTTACATAAAAAGGAAATACCACATCAGCTCATACTACAAGAATTCTTTGAACTGCAAGAAAAATATGACACCTTCACTGAATTCTACACTGATGGGTCAAAAACAGAAAGTCATGTTGGATGTGCAGTAATTCAAGACAAAAATGAAAAAATGATACGACTGCCACAGTATGCATCGGTTTTTACTGCTGAGAGTTATGCAGTCTTTGTAGCCGTAGACCAAATAGTAAAAGAAAACATTAAAAATAGCGTCATTTACACCGATTCACTGAGTATGCTCAAAGCGCTGCACTGTAGAAACGCCGCTGAACCCATTATAGGAAACATCATACATAACATAATTAAAATAAAAAAACAAAATCATAACATTATATTCTGCTGGGTGCCCAGCCATGTTGGAATTGTAGGTAATGAGAGAGCAGATGCATGCGCAGCACAAGCTCGAATTGATCAAATAAAACAAGATAACATACCACACAGGGATTTTATGAAATTAGTGCACAGTAAACTCAGAATTAAGTGGCAGGCTGCATGGGAAGAACAGGCAAACAACAAACTGCATTCTATAAAACCCGTTTTAGGAGAATGGAAATCATGTAGACATCAAGAACGTTTTACCGAAGTTATTTTATGTCGGCTACGCATTGGGCACACACACCTTACACACAACTTTTTACTGACAAAACAAGACAAACCTCTTTGCGAAATGTGCGGCGATGTACTCACTGTAAACCACATTTTAATTTCATGTAGAAAACTGGAACAACTTAGAAAAAAATATTTTACAACACTCTACAATGAATACATCCCATTACACCCCAAGTTGCTTTTAGGTGATCAAGCACTGGTTGATCTTTCAAGCATTTTTAAGTTTCTTAATGAAGCCAATGTTTTAAACAAACTCTAGGTATAAAAAGTGTAACATTTAACAAGAACCTAACCTTGTGTTTGGCGCATCATAGCCATAGTTGCTTTTGCGCCATTAAAATCAATATAACTAACTAACTTCTTGGCGAACGAAGCAGAACAGGGGATGGAGCTCTCTCTCTCTCTCTCTCTCTCTCTCTCTCTCTCTCTCTCTCTCTCTCTCTCTCTCTCTCTCTCTCTCTCTCTCTCTCTCTCTCTCTCACACACACACACACACACACACACACACACACACACACACACACGCACGCACGCACGCACGCACGCACGCACGCGCACGCGCACGCACACGCACACGCACACGCACACACACACACACACACGCACGCGCACGCGCACGCGCACACGCACACGCACACGCACGCACGCACGCACACATTCTGAGCATGTCAAGGTGGTGCATATATATCTGTGTTAATAGTGAACGTGCTGTTTATGAATTTGCTATTTCATGCGTTTTGGCACGATACCCTAAGATTATTTATATTTATCACAACTGCTGCTGGGTATCACTGCTTTTGTCGAGCTGGTGACGCCACGAGACTTACATCTGACTGATTAAGGGCTCCAGTTCCTCGTATTACCATGCATTACTTTATTTCAGCTTGAGTTTGATCAAGTCCAATATGAAGCCAATCGGCAGGATGGACGGCGCCTGCTTAAATCCACAGCTGTGTGGACGATTTTTGAATTCAGCCGTAAGGAAATATATACTTTCTCGAAAGTAAACATTTCGACTCAGCAACGTCGGATCACTAGCCTCTACTTATGCTGATGCTATTTAAATACTCGCCAAGCAGTGTCTTTATGTACTGCGAGAGGATTCTATTACGAAATGCTGATGGCATAAAAAAAGTCGGAAGAAATAATAGTGACATTTTCTCGCTGATCTGCCCCATAGTTCCTCCAGTTCAGATGGCGGAATTAAGCATGTCGGGTCCTGATCAAGGGTCTGTGTTTGCTAGCTTATGCATGTCGTTCGAAATCCGATGAAGGGAACCATTTAAAATCGTATGCGAAATTCAAGACAAGTTCAGTGCTTCGTGTCCTCAATGTAATATGTTTCTGTTTTTTTAACATTCTCGGCTCGACCTAAATACATAGAGCCGCCTCGTCAACGAAGTTCCTAGCTATCATTGTCAGTGATAGTGATCAAAGCTAATCAGCCGCAGAAGAAAGCTGTTCTGAGAGCGCTGACAGTGAGGTGAGCGAAGAGCATCAAGATGCAAGGGAGAGTGGAGCACGAACAGCAGATGTGTTTTCTATGTCCGCAACACAGGACCTTCAGAATAAGAACTCGATTTTGAGGGAAGGATGCTCCCTGACTAAAAAAAAAAAGCTGGAAAGAAAAATTAGAACTACAAAACGCCTTCAGAAAGAGATGTCTACTTTGACCTCAAATCTCAGCTTCCTGAACGAAGATGAAAAAGTCGCCCTGCAGAGGCACAACAGAAAGGGCTGTTCATGGAGCCCAGCGACAGTAAAGGAGGCTTTGCCGCTCAAGTTTGCTTGTGGCTCTACAGGATACGATGTTCTGCTTGAGCAAGGCAATCCGCTGCCGTCAAGGAGAACACTCTGCAGAAGGCTACAGCATCTTCCATTTAAACCAGGCGTGCTCACTGAAATATTTGAAATAATGAAGACCAAGGTATAAATGATGGCCGGTATTGAAAAAGACTGCATATTGTTCCCGGACGAAATGGAGATCAGAAAAGGCTAGAGCTAGATCGCAGTTCTGATGTTTTTCTTGGAACGACGACTCTGCCGGAGTCTGATCAACCAGCTAATCATGCTCTTGTGTTCATGGTTGGAGGCATGAACAGCCGTTGGAAGCAAGTGATAGCTTATCATTTTACAGGTGCTTCCGTTTCTGGTGACACGTTGAGAGATTTTGTGTTTCATCTCATACGACTCTGCTCGGAGATCTCTCTTCGCGTACTCTGTGTGACCTGTGACATGGGTGCCTCCAACTCAGCCATGTGGAGGTCTTTAAGTCTGTCGAGCTCACGTAACTCGGTGACTGTGTGCAGTGTTCCCCACCCTTGTGATGCAAGAGAGCTTTACTTTATGCCCGACCCTGCTCATGTACTTATGAATATTAGAGGACATCTTGTGAGGAAGGATGTCATGCATCTTAGTGAAAAGATTGTGTCAAGATTTAATTTGCCGAGCACTGAAATTTTGATAGGGCATGTTGAGAATCTGATTGAGCATCAGCACGACAAACAGCTCAAGGTTGCTTCAAACCTCGGTTAAATTCATTTTTTAGATGGTCACTTCGCAAAAACAAAGGTCGGAATCGCTGTGTAGCTATTCAGAGAAGCCCCTGCAGGAACTAGGTACCTTGTAGATCAAGGAGTGTTACCATCGGAAGCTGAAACCACTGCTTGGTTTTTTGAACTTTTATTAGAAGTGGTACACGATAATGACAGCTCGCCATCCGTTGGTCGCCTTAAGCATGATTGACAAAGAAAAGTATGAGCGAGCAGTTTCAGTTTTGAACCTTGCGTCAGAAGTTGTCTCGGAACTCAGCATTGGCGTGCGAAAAATCTGGAAGCCCTGCCAGTCAGGCGTAGTCATGTCGACAGATGTTGTGCTGAAGCTACACCTTTACCTCCTGAAAGACTGCGGGTACAAATTTGTCCTGACTGGCAGGCTTGTCCAAGACTGCTTGGATAATTTATTTTCCGTAATCCGAATGCGGGCGCCTGTGCCTAGTTCATATGATCTAAAAAATGCCCTTAAAATTGTGTCAGTGAGCCAGTTTCTAAAAGTTCCAAGAAAATCTGGCTACGAAATTGACGACAGGGATTATCTAGTGTATTTCCTCTCTCCAGAAATACAGCATGCGAGGCAGTGCGAATCTGACGAAAATGAGGAAGTCATTGCTGTCGATCTGTACCCAGTGTCTTCTATCGAGGGCGACATACTTTCTCATTTAGCAGGATTCTTAGTTAGGCCAATTTTGTCTACTGTGGAACATTGCTTGGTCTGCATGCGCATGCTGACCGCGAAAGAGCCCGGAGAACAGCACAAACTCGTTCAACTGAAAGAGTTTGTACAAGGCGGGAAAAATTTAACTTACGCAAGCCAGGAAGTTATGAAAATTGTTGAGCAGTGCGAAAGGACATTTAAATTTTCTTCTGAAACAAGGGATATTAGTCGTGTCAAAAAGCCAATGAAGACACTAAGACAAATGATTATCAGTAGTGTGGCACTCCCACAAGTTTTGTGCACATAGCACTCAGAAATTTTCCAGAAACTTGTTGACCGTCTTGTGTCCCTTAGGCTTCGTATTTTCGCACGATGGCCGAACACACCTAAACTTCCTGATCGATCCTATGGAAGCAAAACAGTAGCAGGTGCAGGCCTTCAGTGAATACAAGTTGCCTTTTGTTTTAGAACGCAGAGCGGAATGTGTACATTCAATATCATGTATAGTGTAAATAAATGGATTATTCTTTGCTGTTCTGATATTTACGTGCTATGTTTCATTCAGCAACACCGACTTCTGTGGTCAGTGCATTTGATGCCCGCCGTATACTCCGATGGCGAAAAGTGCGGAGCCTTGGAGTAGCGACACACAAAATATATCTTTTAATTTGGTTTTATTGAAGTAGACAGGCTGGTCATTACGAGCTAGCATTGCCTTGAACCCTCCCAAAACTGAAGTCAGAATTTCACGGCGAATAAGCAGTGGTAATAGCTATCACGCTCTTGTGCAAAGTGAATCATACACACGCGCAAGTTAATTGTAGACTACGAAAGAAAACCACGCAGTAGCAGATTCAACAAAGTTGACCGTATCACACATTTCTTGAAAGCGAGACAAATTATAAAATAATGTGAGTCAATTTTGTGCTAGCATTAAACAGTGAGACTCCTACACAGTTCACTGGTCTGTTTCAACAACACCCCAAACACGAGGTGAGCAGTGTATGTCAAAATCTTCTGACAGTTGTTATGCTTTCATTTATTTATCTCTCATAAACTGTCACTACTTTGTCACAGTAGCAACAGAAGAGCAAGTTAATGATCAAACGTCCTCGAAACTGTCGTTGACAGGAAAGCTTGATATTCTCATTAGAACTGCCCGAGCGGCAGCGTTTGGCGATTATGAAACTTCATCTCTAAATAAGCAATTCTGACTGTGGGAAAAGCAATCGAGATGTAGAGTATCCGGGTGTACAGATAGAGCTGGAAATGTTACAACCGCTGTGAGAATGTAACAAATGTTCGCAAGGCGCCGAATTTCTCAGCAGATGAGCTGCGAAACATGATATATTTTAGCTTAACTAACTCCGATTCACTGTTTGAAACATCTCTGGTACCACCCTTTCTTGTTAGAACACCAGGTTTGCGGATTTTCACGCGGTAGTGGCAGTTTTGTCTTCCGAACGGCCCGCCGCCGCATTGCGCTCTATGCAGCCGAACGGGCGAGTGTGACCCAACATGTCGCCGTCGCGGGCAGTGTCCTCACCCTGAAAGCGGAGGCGAGCGGGCATCGAGGCCCGATAACCCGCCTTGATTGTCAGCGCCACGTGGCACGCGGTGGCAGCTGTGCGAACCAGAACAGTTTGTCAAGATTTCCTGAATATCCCTGTACCGTAATTATTATTTATTTTTGGTGCTGTAAATAGAGAAGGCCGCTGATTACGTACTCTTTTTAGATTGGAGGTGATTTTACAGAAAACAAATTTGTCGTCGCTGGTGGAATCGAAACTTACGACTTCCGCATGTCTATAGTGCGGTGCTCTGCCAACAGCACAATTATTGTTACTGATTAATTCCCCCATTGCCAAATCCGCAAGCCCTGGTCCCCAATTCGGATCTGGAACTCGGCCACTTGTAATCAGGGCTGGCCACTCTGCTAGACTGCTCGAAATCAACCAAGTTATTTCGTATTCGTTCTTATTTCTTTTTTTCTCTCTTCTTTTCCTCTTCTTCACCGTTTCCCGCCACCCTCACCTGGAGTAGCATGCCAGGTTAACTACCAAGCACACCTCTCCTGTGTTCATTAAATGTCTCTCTGTATGCCAACATCGTTACAGCGGGAGCTGCCATGCATTATACTTTCGAAGACATTTACGTTAAGTGAACTCTCGCTTTGAGTGTGTAAATCGACACAATACTCAAGCATTGCGGGGACATTAAAGTCAGCTAGTACTCATATATACGTTTAGCTCCTTCCTGTGCCCACCCACCTCTGACGCACCAGCTAAACCTCGCCCACATAAACGGTTGGACGGACGGAGCGTAAACTTTTGAAAGTAAACACCGAATAAACGTGTTCCCTCCGCGTCTTTGCACAAATCCGTCGGACACGAAGTAAAACGGTCCAAGGATAGGGGCCTGTAAAGCATGCGAAAATCCAGCTAGCCTGTCAGTTTCCACCAAGGAGACACCCAGCTCCATGCCTGGCAGCGAACCGTTATGCAAGGAGAGAGTGAAAGACAGAACGAGAGGGGGGGGGGGGGGGGGGGGGACTGCACGCCTTCTCCGTGGGACGACGTAGATATGCTCGGGCACGCGCCGGGGATTAACGCAATTTCGCGTAGAAAAACACGCCGCACAATAACGCGCATCGGCTCAGCATGCAAGGAACCAGTAGAGAAGAGGTTGAACAAGATGGAAAACAAAAGGCTGGCTGTTCTTGCACCTGTGAGATGGTTGGGGGGGAGGGGGGGATATACGGTTGGCTAACAGATGCTGCGTATAATCGCTTCACCGCGGCGGTGGACGCGACCAGAGGCAGGCAGGCAGGCATGCAGGCTAGCACGCCGACGCATGCGGCCCATTGTTTTCGGCGAGGTCGCGAAACGGCTCCAGCCCCGCCTGCAGTGCGGCGCGCGAGAGTCTCTGGGGTCTTGCCTTTGTGCAGGCGCGCACATATACGTGCACTCTCGAACAAGCCACATAGAAACACAGCGGGCAGCCGTGCAAGCAACGTGTTCGGCTTTTGCTCACAGCAGGCATGCATGCAGACGCGGCCCCGGGAGCTATAGCCGCTGCTGACACGGAAACGGGGGAGCGAAGCGGGTATTGGCGGAAAGAACGCATAAATAATGAGGTAGACAAACAAAAAAAAGGGAAGGTGGAAGAAGGATACGTCGAGGCTCAAATACATCTTTCGTTGTCTCAATCCTTCCGAACATGCAGGCTGTCTTGAGCGCTGCAGGAGAGCGAGACGAAACTATAGACAAAGAGTGCGTGCTCAAATTGTAAGAAGGACGGAAGGACGCGTG
This sequence comes from Amblyomma americanum, assembly GCF_052857255.1. Classification (NCBI taxonomy): domain Eukaryota; kingdom Metazoa; phylum Arthropoda; class Arachnida; order Ixodida; family Ixodidae; genus Amblyomma; species Amblyomma americanum. The sequence continues at coordinate 49,840,981 of NC_135498.1, forward strand.
TTTGCGCCCGTTGGAGTCGCTTACGTAGCGTGGGTTTTTCGTACATGGCTGCATACAAGCTTCAGCGCTCGCATGGGGCCAACAAGTGCCCGTATACGTAAGCACTCTTCAGAAGGGTCTGACTGATCAACTTGTCAGCTGCCGGGAACAGTTCATTAGGGTCAGGTGGCTTCAGATCATCGTCATGGCCAGGGTAAGTTAAGTCGCCTGATATACAGGGAGGCCGCTCCGAATGAGTTTCGCTAGCCTATATATAACTGCACCAGGAGAGGCCATGTAATGCCAGCAAATTTATATTTATCGCGATGGTTCCTGCCTGCTCCGCTGCGCCGAATCTTTCAAACAAGCGTGAAGAAGCGTACTGTAGAGTAGCATTACCACTCTTCCATTCCACGTTTATCGCGTTGACAGCGAATGAGTGTAGCGTGACAATGACTTAAGCCTGACGCCACTAGAAGATACTCAGAAGCTGTATACTTTAGACACCACTTTATTTATATTTAACGTTATAAGCAATAATACATATCATGACGCCACTGGAAAAAGCAGTAGCTCAACCTTATACCGGCTTCCCCCTGCATCCATTTCCCTATACCAAACAAGCCGCAGGGCGCCTCTTCTAAATTAAGCTTTAGTCAAGCAGCACCATTGTTATAATTTGTTCAGCTCTCCTCAGGCACGTAGCCAGAAATATTTTTCGGGAGGGGCTCAAGGCAATTTTTTTTTATATTGTAGGGGGGTACCTCGCGATGCGTGCTCAACTAGAAAGATTGGGGGGAAGGGGCAGGTAAGCTGGATTTCGTCCCAACCCCCCTTCTTGAATACGTGCCTGAAGTCTCCCCTCCTCAGCAATATTCACTGCCACGGTTGCAATTCGCTGTCGTTGATCAGAATCTTCCCGTTTGAGTGAATTTCGATACCACTGGAGAGAGGACATTTTTTGAGCTCTCTATTTCTTTTTCTACTCTATTCGCTCAGTGTAACTATCGCAGTGCCGCCTCTGAAGAATTGCTGTCGGAAGCAGGATGAGCTTTGCTTGCGAGATTTAGCCCGTTGCATTAATCGCAGAAACCCTGTTCTCACATGTAGGGTGATGGCCACCCTCCATCTGAGGATACGTGTTGGGCCCTGCGCTATCTTTTCAGAAAAGCGAGTCCACTTCCTGAAGAATTTTCTCTGTATCAAAACCCCGCGGCATGAAGCCGCACGAACCGCTCGAGCTAAGCTTATACCGAGCCCAGCTGGGTTCTCGTTTTATGGTAAGGTGACCGCCTGACATCTTGTTCAAGATATTTTAGGACTAGTATAAGGCAACGGATGCTTCGAACATCACACCGTATGATGCGAGGTTCAAAAATGATGGTTGATTTAGCCTCGTTAGGCCAAATGCTAATTAGGTGCGCTGAAACTTCGGTTTCTCACTTCGGTTTCGCTTCGAGGCTCAGTTTAAGCGGGAAATGAGATAATGGTGTGCTCTGGATCTATTGCGCATGTATGGAAGTTGGTGAAGGCGACGACATGCAAAGCACAGCTCGGGAGAGGCTGGTAGTTAAACGCGTTGGATGTTTTGCTGTGCCCATGACGTAGTGTTCTCGTGCAGTGGCCAGCGAAGCTGATTAATTCCCACCGCCGCGGGTTCGAAACCCACTCGCGGCCATAGAGTGTTTTACCGTAATTTGTTTTGCAGAATTGGCTTATTATAAAGCCTGCTGGCAGGTTGACCACAACCCGGTGTGCAGATGGGCGACCACCGGGGCAGATGGAACCTGCCGGAGGCTTCGTCCAGACAAACATCGGCGAGATTTGAAATTAGGGCTTTTAGTGTTAGCACGCTAAATACCTGGGGACGCTGAAGTAGTCGTAAGCGTGTTTTGGTTCGGTTTCGGTTTATGGGGTTCAACGTCTAAAAATGACTCAGGCTATGGACGCCGTAGTGGAGGGCTCCGGATAATTTCGACCCCCTGAGGATCTTTAAAGTGCACTGACATCGCACAGTACACGGGCCTCTAGCCTTTCGCCTCCATCGAAATGCAACTGCCTCGGCCGTGATCGCGCCCGCGTCTTTCGGGTCAGCAGCCGAGCACCATACAATGAGCTTCCGCGGCGGCAGTCTTCAAAGTGTAATGCGATAGAGTTGCTATGCGGCATGAGCTGGTCGCATAGAGCCCCTATACTATCACGCTTAACGCACGTTCCCCAGTGGTTGAACACGGTAACACAAGTCGTTCTCGAGGCCAGTAAGGGTGGGTGGGTTTGTATGCAATAAAGGAAAAAAAAAAGATGTTTCCCAGGGTCGAGAAATAGCGCGCTCGACTTACGACTCAAGGGACAGGCGTTCGAGTACCTGTTCGACTGTTTTTATTTTTTACAGCCCAATTGCTCTTCATTTTTTAGAGGCACCACGTGATGGTGGTGGGATGTCGTCAGAACCCTGTAGACCAATGTGGAATTGTGTAATGACGTCCTCACTGTTGCACTGTATGACCGTTATTAGGTGTTTGAATTACCCGCGCGAGAGCATAATCTTGTGACATCACGGCCCTGTCGACCAATGGGAATTTCGTAAATGTCGACACCCGGGGTTTCCTCCGAAATTCCGCTCTAACGCTATCGCGTTAAAACGATCCACTGCGGCTACGCTAAACGAGGCTATTCGTAAACCGCCTGCGCCTCTGACGCCGTTGGCGCTGCCGGCAGCGGCGCCGGGAAACGGCGGGAGCAAAGTTCTTCGCCAGCCCGCGCTCCCCATTCCTTCGCAGACGGCTCCGGCGAAGCCTCCCTTCCCCCCTCTCTCTCTCCGTCAGCCTCCTCTTCCTCCACCCTCTCCCCCTCGTTGGCAGGCAGGCAGGCACATCTGTCGCTTTAAAATTACATGTTCAAATCGAGTCCATAAATTACGGGGTCCGGTAGCTTTGTTTGTTTTAGCCTGCCGTGCGGACGCCGCGGGAGGAGGTCCCGGTTGTTGGCGTGCGGCGGCGGCGCGTTGATTGTTTGCTTTGCGCGGAGCCTCCAGGAAGACGGCCCTACCGACACGCTGCGCGCGGGGTGCGACGAGCCACGGGAGCCTACCCAGCCCGGAATCTAACGGAGTGGCCGTGATGCCATGAGCACCTGTTTCGGCGAAGCGGCAACATGATCGGCACCTGGCTGCTTATTGTCACTCGGTATTCCCCAATCATACACAACATTTCGCCTCCATGTCATCGTATTGTCGAATTCTATAGTCGGATACAACTCAAGAACGAAGTGGTTTTTCCCAGTCTAAGGGCCTTTTTCCAGTCAATGGCGTCGGCCGATTTTCATAACTCGCTAGCATGACAATGCAGAGAGTGGCCGATGAGAGCGGATAGCCCCTCCCTCCATGGTCGGGAACATTCCCCTCCCTACATTGTCACCCCGCTCCCTGCATTGTGACGCTAGCAGGTTCATGAGAATAGGCCGACGCCATTGGCCGGAAGGGGTCCTTTGACAGAAAAAAAACCATTCGGTCTTGAGTTGTATCCTACAATAGGACTATCAGGGTCAGGGATGATTTCCTTAATTCAGTTATTAATTCGTTGATAACGATCGTATATATCAAGGCACATACGCATTAGGCTGACAGACGGACGGACGGACGGACGGACGGACGGACGGACGGGCGGACGAACGGGCGGACGAACGGGCAGGCAGGCAGGCAGGCAGGCAGGCAGGCAAGGCAAGGCAAGGCAAGGCAAGGCAGTGAAGGTACCAGGAATTATAGCTTTAAAAGCAAGGCTTTGTTGACATGTTACACACGTTGTGCGCTTTTCTTACCTTTTTTCCTCTGTGTCCGGAAAAAAATATCAAAAAGAAAAGAAATAGGCGCGTGCTCTCCTTGCTTTAAAACATAACGCAGAATTTAGTGAAATTATGACCTCAGTCGACGCCTAAAAATGTTGAAAGTGTACGCAGACTTCCATCGCCACAATATGTTCGCCTTTACACTCACTCAGTTTTGTCCGTCTAATTGGGGCCTCATCCATGCAAGGAAAGTTACAAGAGCGCTGCTGTGGTTCCGGAAGCCAAACGGAATAAAGACCGCGCGGGCAGCATGACTTGTTCTGCCCTTGGTACTCCCTTCTATATTTTAGATCTCGGTTGTAAATGGAACAGTCTATAGAGGGTTAGGTAGCCAGGAAGCCCCGTAGCTAGCTTCATTGTATTTTTTGTCCCCCTCCCTGTGCCTCTACAGGGCCGCGAATTAAGTGAACATTAGAAGCTATAGAAAAAAGAACCGCCAATATACATTACCTCTCACCATTCCTACTCTATCACTCCTACCCCGTTTTATTTTTCTACCCTCTGTGGTTTATGTAACAATGTTTTCGGGTAGGCAACTAGATATGGCCTTGGCTAGCTTCCCTGCGTTTTATTTTGTCCACCTTACTACGCTTGCATAGAAAGGACGGCAGGCCGACTGCTCGGTTGACCACTAGAGACAGCATTGTAATTGGACCCAGTTAACTGATATTCAATGAATCCAAATGAAATAGCAGGCGAATAGCTTGGTGTTTTCTGAGGTGAGGCATCCACCACTGAAATTGGCAACATCTCCGAGATCCCCTTGAAGACCAAAAATCAAAGCCGAACGGGTCGTCGTTGAACTGGCTCCTAAACACCAGAGCAGAGGCCACCGCGATCATCATGTCTCTGGCGCCTGACAGCCCCGGCTTCGGGATGTAGATGTCTTTGATCCAGCCGCCGTTGTCTCATCTCTTCGATATCGCGAACGCCAGCATCATCTCGCAGTAAACGCTGTCGCTCTACTCGATTCTTCTTGATTCCACTCGGACGCGGAACTCCGGGCCTTCATATACATTCGTCGCTTGAGCTCGCTATTACTGTCGCTTCCAACTTCCCTCTGAGCACCTGTTGACGGCACGCTCCCGATCAACCCGTCACGCACGTCGTAACCCTGTGACGTCAGGGTAGACGCCCGAAGGCAGCTCACCTTCTCTATGGAATAGCAGCGCAGAAAATGAGGACAGAGAAAGAGCCAGACAACATGAGCGCCCTTTGTTACATGAAACGTCAGTCATTTTCACCCAGCGATCAGACGGCAAGGGAAATAGCCGAGGCTTACCATTTTGGCAAGGGTGGTTCTTCTTGTGTCAGCAAACCGTCATTATCACTTGACAACCGCGAAATGGAATTTTTGGAGGGTGCCTTTGCGGAGTTGTAGGTCTTAACCAGTGTTCGCATAAGTTCGGTTGTTTTGTTAGCTTTGGCTTGGCAGGAGGGGCATAAATGTATGCAAGTGTGTTATAAACTAGATTAAAGTATCAGCGCTAGTCAAGCGTGGCTCTTCCTCTGTCCTCGTTTTCAGTGCTGTTACACTATGGATCTTAACCAACTCGCCTAACTTTCAATCCATCTTCTCTCTCTGAAGTCAAGCCTCCTTCCCATGTGAAGCGGCTACTTCCGCTCCGTCCTCGCACATACCACCCAGAAGCTCAATGGGCTGCTGCATTTGTTCTCTCCCGCTGGCTCAGAGGTCTCGTGGCTCGGCGGGAGGGCGAGGAAGAGGAGGAAGTTGCCGAGCGGTGGCTTCGAGGAGGAAGTAGAAGAGGAGGAGGATAAAGCGCTCCGGCGCCGCCGTCGGCTCTGCGGCGCGCTGCGGGGCTCCACCGACCAAATGCGGCGCGGTGGAAAGAAGGCTCGCGCGCGCGACCGACGGGCGCCTCGAAACTTGGTCTCCGTCGTACATCGCTCGCGAAGTGAGGTGGGCTTCTCCTTAGTGCTTTAAAGCGTGCCGCGAAGCCCTCCCAAGGTTCGTTCATCTCAACCTAAGTATGATTGTGCGCCGATGGTGCGTTTCCGTGCTCTGTAGACTGTGATCTGCAGACTGTGCTCTGCTTTGTACAGCACAGTTCACTTTATCTCATCTCTGCAGTTTACCCTATAGCAACTGTAATTCGCTTACACGCGTTTTGTGTCGTGAAATGGCGCGTGGAGTTTATGCTGATCAAAGACCTCCATTGCCAACATCAGCGGCGGTTTACTTCTCCGCTTCTTTCTTTGTACGTTTCTTCTTCCTTTCCATCCTGTCTGTCCTCTTTTTTTCGTCACAACCGCAGTTGTTCAGCCGCTATAGGTAGTTCGACTGCTAGGGTCAGGATTGAGAGGTTCCATCCTGGCAAGGTGACCTGCATTACGATGGACATCCCATTGCTTCCGTGCGCAATAAGGAATCAATTCATCAATCAAGCAAGTAATTGCTTCCGTGCACAATAAGGAATCAATCAACCAAGCAACGAATCAGTTAATCAATCCTTCCTGCATTTTTTTCTCAAGTTATTTCGTTTTTTTCTTCCAATTAGTGAAAAAAAATCTTTCATGGCAACTACCTAAACTATATCTTCACAATTAAGTAGCCGGAAAGTATACGTAAATATATTCCGCGTGAAGAGCAAACGAATGTATGGGGGTTGACTTTACGAAATATTAATGTAGTCATACTCAGCAACGTGTTCACAAAGCCGTGAAGATCCCTTGAGATACTCCGTCCTTTATCTTTGTTTTGTTTTTCCTCCAAAGTTTAAAACATGCCAACTCAAAACTCAAAATATGCATGTGCATATGTTATGTATCCTTTGCCTATCACGCCGTCTTTCTCAAAATTCATTTGGAGTGACAGACTTCTTGCGAGAATTTGACAGCTCTTTCCGATTCCCCGTTTGTGGCTTTACGCGGTTTTTAAAAAGAACCCTTTAAAGGTGTTTGTATGCAAACGTTTCTAAGGAAATCCTTATCGCTCACGGGGAAGCCACGCTACGCTCAAGTACTCTCCACACCGGGAGGCATTATTACGCCCTCCGAACTGCAGAGAGCGTTCAGCGTCCTGTCTGCTTTCTTCGTGGGAGTTCCCGCGACGCCGCATGGACTGACCGGGCATGTTCCGCACTCTGCTAGTCCGCCGAGAGATAAAGACGTTGGCTCTGCGCACACTCCTGCGCATACACACAAACGCACGAAGCCTTGTCTGTATGTACGCCCGTACCAGAGCGAGGGAGGACGAGTTCTTTGGGGGGGGGGGGGGGGGGGGGGGGCACCGCATCACGCAATCGGGCAGTTTGGATGCGTCGCTCCCAGAGGCACGAAGCATGCAACAGCGCGCGTCGTCTGCTCGGGCATCCCGTGGCTGCCGATGACAAGGCATGCAGACGATGCCGTTGGTTGGTCGGTTCCTTCGCCGATGCTTGCACGGAGGCGGTCGGAACACGCTCGGCGACGTGATTAGCGTTCTCCGCACTCATCTTCATTATACCCGCGCGCGTTTCTTCTTGTCTGTGCGTGCACGCACGCACGCACGCACGTAGCGACGATGCACACGCAAGCACTTACTGTGCCCCCAATGCGCGGGCATCATTTGTAACAATCTTTTGCTGCGCTTTTTCTTGGGCGACGCGCGGTCATTTGTCGGTTGTTTAGCCCGCGACGACGTGCCAGTGTATGTTCATATAGGATGCGTCGATTCCTTTTTACCGGGAATAGGGGATGTGAGGGGTGCACGCCAACGGTCACGATTCGGGGCGTTTTTTGCGTAGTTTTATTATTTTTTTCTTTCGCTTTATTCTTTTCTCTGGTCCTAGCCTTTTATATCCCAAGTAATTATTGCAGCCCCCCCCCCCCCCCCCCACCCCCCCCCCCCCCCCCTTCACTGCTGCCGTCCTTTCCATCATCGCAACTTTGCAGGCGTGACCGCGTGTCTGCGAGAAAAGGGCTCCGGGAAGAGCGAGGCGTCGTGCGACAGTGGTGTTGGTTCCCGGAGCCCATTCGTTTAGACGATGGCGACGACGTGCTCTGCTCGAAGTCATTGGCGCTATTTGGGAGCAGCAAAAAGCGGGGATACTTAACGGCTCGCTTGTCGCTTGAGTCGCGGGGCTTTTGCTCCAGGGAACGACCTTACAGAAATGGTCTATAGACACACTATAGACTTGTTATAGGCTCTATTGCGTTCCTATAGACATCCCTTTTTGTCTATTCATAGTCCATAGACTGCCTTTAGAAAAAAAGTCAACTTATAGTATATGGGCATAAATCTATAGATTGTCGATAGAATTTGTATTGTCTGTAGATTGTTCTCTAAGGATTGTCTATATGGAGTTTATAGACTTTATACAGAAGTCTATGGACAGTCTATAGACTGTCTAAAGAAATTTTTGTAAGGGAGCGGACGTCGTCGAACGAGAAGAGGGAATTGTTGCTTTATGTCCCCAAGATATGGTGTCCATATATCGTGCTCTTCCGAGCCTTTCTTTATTGATTCTTTAAAGAATACGTGCACGAAGATCTGTGGGCACGAAAACATGTCTAGCACGCTGTAGAGCGTTCCTTTCGACGCCTATTCAAATCGTTCAATTTGAACGATGGCTCAAAATGGCCAATTCTGCGCCTCAGGTGCCCGGGCTACTTCTGGAAAAGTAAAGCTATCCGATGCGTCAAGGCAGCGACCAGCATTGCGCCCATCGCCCGCGCATATGAAGGTGTTGTTTCATCTTAATTAGACGGATACGCGACACAGAGGCGTGTCAAAAATTACCCACATTCTGTTGTTTCCTTCCTCATTTTTAGGCCTCGTTGCACTATTTCTTCAAGCAATTAAAGCATGAACAAAATAGCTTGTGAATTTACGTCGACAATACTCCTCTGTTCTTTCTTCCTTTCTTTCCTTCTTTCTTCCTTTTTTAATTTCCTTTTGAGTCTTTTCTTCTTTATTTCTTCTTTCATTTTGCATTGCTGTCGTGTGTCCAGTACAGATTGACAGCACAGTTTGCACTGCTCCGATGCATCTTTTCACCCTTCCCTCCGTAGTGTGTACGTTAGACGTGGCAGAAAGCTTCGCCAATCGATCACAGCCTCCGCATATAGCGTCTCGACCATTTCGGGACGCAACCTTTAAGGTCCGACGACCACCCTGCATGCGCATTTCCTCGCCACGTGTCAAAAAGCAACCCGGTTTCGGTTTTTACTCGTCGCTAGCTCCCCCATTTTAAACAGCAATCTGTCTCGCTACGTTGAGAAAATTGCGCATATTCTACACGCGAGTGACGAAGGTCGTCGTCGTGATCTAACGTAACTATCCCACTCACGTTGGCTGGGCAAGAAAAAAGAAAAAGAAATCCTGGCCTAGTCGTCTAATGCGAAGTATATAAAGGTCGAACACGGGGCCCAACGAGGCGTGCTCTATGCGTACGTGTACGCACGAGCAGCTCACCGTATACAGCCTGTAGACAACACACGCCACACGCAGTTTAGATACGGGCTAGCACCGCTCGCGCACCCCGCTAAGACAGCTCGCGCAAGGGAGCGGGGGGGATCTCATTGTTCCACCGTGAAGAGATTAATTGCGCGAGCGCACCGATTGTGGCGAGCGGCCGGCCGGGAGCGTAAATGTGTGCATATGTACAGGGTGTGTGTGAGCCTTCCTATGCGTTCGCAAGCTTAAACAGACTGTGTATGCGTCTTATAAACTTCTACAACATACACACACTCGAACTGCACTTCAGTATACGCTTGCTGCGTGTGAATACGCTGCTCTGACACGCGGTGTTAAGTGAAGCGTGAGCTCCATATACAGAGACGTTGGGACCAGACATCGCACACGTCGAAGCTCTCATTGTGAGCGCGCTCTTCAGGGAACGCCCGCTCGGCCGACACGGGCGGCGTTGCAATATGAGTTAGCGACCCGGGTGAAAAATGGCCACTTGACCGGCTTCGCTATTGCTGCTCCCATGGCTGCTCCGGCGGCGGTCAGATGTGCGCGCACCACGCCATACGAGTAGAGTGCAGCGCGCGGCCGCCCCCTCGCCCCGTGTATAATGCGCGTAATGCACCGCGTGCGACGAGCTCTTCTCGTATTCCGTGATCTCATTATCCAACCCTCACTCTCTCCAACAGCGCCGCCCGAGTCGTTGAGTGAGCTAAATCCCGCATGCTGCCCCGGAAGAATGGAGCGGTATAGAGGGGGGGAGGAGGAGGCGATGCAGTGATGGTCTTTATTTGGCACAGCTCCGTCTCTTCATGGGTGGCCGATTAAATATACAAGCGTGTGTGGGAGCCAAACACGCTGTAGAGCCCATATTGTTTACAGGGGAAGCGAACATTGTTCTTTGTTCGCTCCCTTTGATCATCGCAGTGATTGCTGCGTATAAAGTTATCGTCCACTTTTTTGCGCGTACCATGCGAAATGGCGACTAAACTGAACCTGATTTTACGATTTACTCGGTGCAAGAATCACTTGCACCTATTAGCTCCGAAGCTCTTAGTGCGCCTTTAGTCTGCCCGACTTGCACATTATTGACGGTTAGTTCCGTCCCGACACGCTGTCTTGGTTCGAAACCCGAGCGCCTGGTACTTTTCAAAGCAGATTGAAAATACATCTTCGAGCACCGTGTACAAGAATCGAGTAAACACACGCTCCACAAGTGACGTCACGGGTTTTCATTTCTTGCACTAAGCGCGCACACGCGAGCGCCTCCGGCACTAATTGGGCCGCTCCCCTATATCGACGCGTTGATGTAGAGAGAGCGATAAACAAGAACGAAGCCTGAAGGGGGAAAGATAAAGAGCCAGCAAGGCACGACGCAACCCAGTCGCGAACGCCTCTGCGGCGCCAGCAGCACGCGGTTGCCACCGCGCACGCGGAGTTCCTCACGCGGCGATCTCAAGACCATCCTCCTCCTCCACCTCTTTCTACTCTGCAGCTCGGAACAGCGCAGACTCTAAGAAAGACAGAAGGAAGAGGCTGTGGAGGGAAACCGGGTATGGGGGTGAGAGGGGGCTACGTCCAAGCAAAGAAGGAGGAACGGCAGCACATTTCGCGTCCGCCGCTGCTGCCAGCGCCCCTGACGCAGAGTCGCGGCGCTGCGCCGTCACTGAGCTCCGGGGCGTAGCCCTATCCATTATACATGGCCAGGTCCCGACGACGCCGAGAACGACTGCACGGCGACCGACATCGTCCGGCGCCCTCTCCGTCTCTGTGTCTCACTCACCCAGCTGCCCAGCAAAGGAGATACAAAGAGAAGGAAGGTAAGATCGGAGAGAGCGAGGAGGGAGGGCTAGATGGGCCATCATTCTTTTCAACAGGCAGGCCTCCTTAGCCGCACACACCACCGAGTCCCTGATGATGATAGCGATGGGTCGCCGATAACGGCTAGCCCTGCTCGCTTATTCTGCCCCCCTCTTTTCTCCGCTTGCGTAGTCAGTCAGCCTCTACCACCACCAACGCGCAGCACCTCGTCGAAGGCCTGGCCCGTCCACCACCACCACCAAGCCCCCATCATTATAGCTGGCGAACAAATTATACCGTAGACAAACTAAACACAATTTATAACAGCTTGCCCCCTCGGGCACGGAGGGACGGCGAGATGGGGAGCGTCTGCCCGTAGTCGACGACGCTGCGGGTCTTTCCGCTGGGCGAGATGTGCCTTCACTGGCTTCGCCTGCGCGGAGCAGTCTGTGCGTGCGTGTTTGCGCGTACGACCATTGCGCCTGGAGCAGACCACCGGCGATTCAGGTGGTAGTAGAACGGTGACGCGTTCGCAGCAGAATGCATGCTGAGGTTACGTCAAACTTTTTTTTTCCACAATGCAGCTTTCACTGACCGCATTCCGGGCAAAAAGTCTTTTTAATACGAATGCTGTATAGAAACCGCGCATGCCGGGAACACCGAGCGATAAAAAGTTGGCGGTCCGCGTGCACTACTACCTCGGACGATTAACAGCTGGGCGCCCCACCCCAGCTGTTGTGTGCAAAGTGTTGTGCGCGTGTGATTTTTCTTTTCTTCATTGACTCCACATGCGCGCAACTTGGACAATTGTATTGTTATGTAAATAGTGTATGTATCACCTCTCCCCGTAGCCTTTCTTACTGTCTCCTCACCGCTTTCATTTCACTTCTTCAAACTGCCTGCTATGTTTTATTTCCGCTGCTCCAACTCAGGTGCCGCCGCCGCAGTGATGACAGATGACGGGGTTAGCAAAAATCTTTTACCTTCCATTTGTTATTATTGTTGAATTAAACACTTACTACTACTTGCTTGCAGACTCCCGTGCCCACGAAGATTCTGTTTTCAACTAGTTCAAGTAAGTTTTGGGCAGCGGAAATGTACAGATGCAGACGCGAGACGTTATTAGTTGTGCGCAGCTGTACCGGCAACCGGTCACTTCTAACATTTTTTTTTTTTTCAGATACAGACTTGTACCAGTGAGCTTTAAAATGAGAACTTGAATCCTAGCTTGCTACGGCGAGTTTCATGTTTCGAGCGTCAGTTCTTAAGACGAACGTGATGTTAACACAGCCAGGTTCACTCCTATCAAGTCATCACTCTTCACAAAAGATCGCTCATATTAACAGTTTAGTCGCCGATAACGACACTAACACGACTGGAGCCGTGAAGCTCCAAACCGCACCTCCCAACTAGAGTCATCAACAGCCTCCCTTTATCTCTGTGGAAACAGCGAATGCGCCCCTCCGTCTGCCGCAGCGCTCCTTGCGGATACGCTCGGGCTTCACCACGCCCGATTGCGGACGCGTGTCCCTATGTAAATACAGCTCAGAGGAAGCAGTGAGAGAGAGTGTGTGTGTGTGGGGGGGGGGGGGGGGGGGGGGTAGGCAAAGCGCGTGCTTCCGTGCTTCGCCCGCGTCCGTGGAATCCGTCCGTCCGAGCCCCGTTCGGGCTTTCTTGCTCCTCTTCTGCACATCTCCCCAGCGCCGCAGCAGCGGCAGCCGCAGATTCTCGCGCCGTCTCGTTTTCGGGATTGCCTTTCGCGAGCTACTCACGGTCCGCAATCGCCTCGCGCGTCGCTGCGCCGCGAATGAAAGAAAAAGAAAAACAATAGAAGAAGAAATAACCCCCCCCCCCCCCCCCCCCCCACCCCCAATTCCGCCCGCAGTTTCCCTCCCTCCCGCGTTGCCGCTGCCGCTTGCCGCGTCTCTCTACGTCCCGATCACCTCCGCAGTCGCTGTCTAGCGGGAAGGAAGGAGAGCTGGCCACTTCGCGAGAATCATCGCCTTCTTTATTCTGCTCTGCTCAGCGCGCAGGAGCTGCCATGCTGGCGCCTCCGAGAGAAGACAGCGCAGCCAAGGAAAGAGAAAGACGTGGCTGATGGGGTGGGCATCACGTCCTAGCACGCCCTTCCCCCTTCTCATCCCCCCTCCCCCCTTGCACAGCTTTGCGTACGACTTCGCTAGCTGTTTTCTCTCTTTGTTCTTGGCTGGCTGCCCTCTCCTCTCCTATCCTCCCATTCTTCTTTCTTGGTTCTGCCATGCCAAGAAGAAGGACTAGGATTAGATCCTGCTTCGTTTCGTCGCCTCTATCTTTCTCGTTTATTTTTCTATCGAAGGGGCGTCGCGGGCGCGCGCGCGGACCGGAGCAGTTTAGCACGGCGTGCCCTGGTCGCCCGCTGCGCGCCGTGGTTTCTTCACTACACGCTGCGCTCCCCCCCGTAAGACTTCTCCCGATGCGCTCCGCTTGTTCTTTTGTTTTCACTCCGTCCGTCCCGTCGTTATAATGCGCGCGTTCGCGCGCTCTCATCCCGCAGCAACTCGCCTCCTGCCTCTTCGCTCACCGTGTAACTGCGCTTTCTCTCTCCTCCTAACCTCTGCTCCGTCTCCTCTCGCTGCCGTTTTTGAGGGGCCAGGGGGTGGAAAGGAGACGTCACGAGGCCTGATATTTTAATGGAAGGGCTGCCTCGCACCACCACCACCGCCAAGCTCGTCGCTCGGGACGGGCGCGCAGGGATATCCGCGTGCGAGCGAAGCCGCGTGTCATGACAGCTTCCCTCCCTCTCTCCATCTACCTGTTCCAAGCTTCTCCTCCGTCCAGCGCTGCTGCTCCTCTCTCTCGTCCACCGCACCACCACCGGGCCTCGTGGAGTGATGAACGACATCGGACCGCGCGGAGCGCAGCGGGGCAGCGGCGGTGGCGCCAGGCGACGGCCTCGTCGTATATGGAGTGGCAGCGCGTCGTCTTCAACCTGCCTACTCTCATCCTCCCTCATTCCCCCCCCCCCCCCCCCCCCCCCCTTCCTTCTCACCATGCCCCGGCTTCTGTCGCCGTTTTTTCCCGCCGTTTGTGAGCGCGTATGTAATCTTCATCGGGCTCGTGATCCGTTTGCGCGCAGCCAGACGTCGGGGAGGAGGATGTGTCGTGGTTCCCGTGCTCTGCCATTGTTTTCTTCTTGTTTTTATTTGTATTTTTCTACCTGTTTGTGGCGTCAAAGAAATACGTGGCTGAGGGTTCGCTTCCAGTCTCCGGTTCCAGCTGGTTCGTGTCACGGTAACGGAGCGCTGAAGTCCAACCGAAAAAACAGAACGTTACTGAACGCTGCCAACCGGTGTTCATCGCCAGTAGATACTATGCAAGTGTTGGCACGCCTCAAGAAGTGTGAGTGGTTGCTCGAAAGGAAAGTAACATTTAACTCCTCTTTCCGCTAAGTGCAAATCCGTGTTGAAAGGCCCTTTGCGTTTAATTTACCAGGGTTCATAGCTGGACGTCTGTTTTCTCACGAGTGTATCCATTCATTAGAAATGTATGAATGATGCTCCACACGCTTGATGCTGTATAACGTCTCTTAGCAATTAAGTTGTGAGATAAGCGGCCATATTTAAAACAAGCGGAGCAGGGACACATTGGAACAGGCGCACTGGTTTTACTGTTGTTCTTCACTGTTAATTACGTCCATGATGCGCTCACCGCTTCCGTTGTAGTTCATGCTATTAATGAAGCACATTTTACATCCATCAAGCTTTCTGGCTTTCTCTGCTGTCGGTATCACTGCCCATGAGTTTCTACAGCCTTTCCCAACTTCAATAAATAAATTACAACTCATTCACTCACTAAAATTGCGTTATGCAGTTTACTACCTCATCTGTTACAGCTAGTGAGGACAAGAAAAAGAATTGATGATCAATGAGGTTGAGGCAGCAGGTTTTGCGTTAGCATTACTGCTCCACCCGGACCGAGAAGCCCCTGTCACTGACGAGTTCAGGCCGTGCGAGCGGCTAGCGTGATCCAGTCCGTCAGTCACCGTGTGATATGCCCTACCCAAACTCCACTCTCCCGAACCAGTCCAGCAATCACTATGTGACACGTCATACCCTCTCCCACTATTCCCCACCCGCCACCTTTCACCCTCTCTGCATCTTCCCTCTCCTACTTTCTCTCTCACTTCATCTCTCCTCTAAAGAATTTCTCGCTCTCCGCTCTGGCACCTGGCGGCGAGGTTTCAGTCGGACGGACATATTTTAATCTGATATGGTGGTTCTAATTAACAATTGTTAGGGGTTTAAACCAAGTAGACGTGAGAAACCAGGGAGTACTCATATTGTAAAAGCCGATACGTCTGCCATGTTTCTCCCATCCTACATCTATACGTATATGTATACGTCCCCGGGCTTTTGTGTGTCACCGCCCAGATCTCATAGATATCTCCAGCCTGGTCGTGGTGGCAAAACTTTATTGACGTCAATACAAGGAAGATGAGGGTCTAGGGGCCGTCTGGAAATAAATTGCATGGGTCCTCACGACGGCGTCAGGTAGCGGGAAGTCCTTGCTTCCGGTCGAACTCTGGGGCCCAGCTCACTCTCCGGAGCTTTGTCTCCGGATCCGATCTGGGCAACGCAGTCTCCCACCCTGTAACATCTACCGGCCTCTATGTATCTGATGACTCTCCAATACTATATGTCTTAATATAAGACCGCACCCTATACATCTCTCATGAATCTGCCGGCCTACACTCTAAACAAGAATACGCCTATGTAGGAATAAAAAACTCACAGGACGGTTACGGCTGTGTAACGCGATGTTCATCGATAGCTGTTTAGGCGTTTAGTTTTGGGGATATACTCCTGGCGCACTGGTGTAGTGGTCAAGTGATGCACCCCTGCACTGGCAGGCGGCTGTTACAATCCAAACAGAGCCACCCGTAGGTTTATGTCACGTGACCGTGACATTAACGCACCCACCGGTTACGCCGACGGTGACGAGAAAGCCAGGGACGGGCGCCTAACAGCTGTCGCTGTAAAATGTGAGTAAGCTGGCGTCTGGCGCACTCCTCTTTATAAAAGAGAGGGCACAAGAGGACAGCGTACTACCTTTTAACATCTTTCTATTTAGAGTGTGTGTGGCCTATACGCCCCGGCGTGTGTGCGCGTATATATATATATAGCAGATAAGTTAAAGGAAATGAGGGGCCCGTTTGACAAACTTATGAAGGGAGCCAACAGTCACAGAAACCAAGGTGCCCAGGGAAATGTTTTTTTATGTGTTGTGCTTATCAGTGGGATATTATAGTACTTAGATTAATAAATCGCTTAAAGAAAATTACTTATAAAGCAGCAGAAAAAACAACCATGCCGCCGGTGGGATCCGAACCCACGACCTCCGAATATCGCGTCAGGTGCTCTTACCAACTGAGCTACGGCGACGGCTGTCCAATCTGCTTGCTGCTCTCGTGGGTATTTATGTTAATTAGGTGTAAGCGAACCTAGCAGATATATATATATATATATATATATATATATATATATATATATATATATATATATATATATATATATATATATATATATATATATATATATATATATATATATATATATATATATATATATATATATATATATATATATATATATACACATCCGACATGTATGTCGCATATGTTTAGAACTACTTCTATTACTTCTTGATGGTTCATATTGCTCGAGACAGGAAAACAGTAGCGCCCGAAAAAACACATACACTGCAGAAGAACGACGTAGGACCCGTGTATGTGTTTTTTTTCGGCGCTACTGTTTTTTCTGTCGCACATGTTCTCCCGGTTATATGTGTGAACCTTATGGCTCGGGCTCCACGTAGGATCTCTGGGCAACAGACGAGCGCGGTCACTCTCGGGTACTACGCGTTACGCCGCCAACGACGGCGCCATTTGCGACGGGGGACCATCCCTCGCGCAGGCAACAACACTGAAAAAAAGAAAAAGAAAGAGTATAGGCAATGAGAAGAAAATTCTCGTCGCCGTGACCGGTTTGCATGCGATGCCTTACCCCGTGCATGCATTGCGTTGGCGCGCTAATTAATATTCCACTCTCGGGGCAGTGCACGCACAGAACGGAGCAGCAGGTGCACGCAGTGCAACAACGCGATCATTATCGGAGGCGCGACATCCGACGGCCGGTATCCACGCACCGCCGCCCACAGCATGGGGCGATGTGCTCGTCCCGTGTGCGCCAGTGTAAATCTCGTTAGATACCAGCGCAGCTGCACAAGCTAACGCCTTCCGATTTCCACGCACCTCATGTGGGAATAAATACGCGGAGTGCGTATTTCCTCCTCCTTTTTTTCAATGCAATTTGTTTTCCCGGACGCTAAGCGAAGGTATAGGGTGTGGGTTCGGAAATAGAAAAAAAACTGAGGACGAGGAAGGGATTGTTATCTCATGTCTGTGCTGCCGATAACTTTATGCCTTTGATCCAAGTTCTGTCATTAATAACTGCTCCTGTCGTTTGTTCATACAGGCAGCCGAGTGTTACTCTGATAATAACGCAAGAATCTATTTATCAACGCGGTGACATCCGCTTGAACTGAGCATGTAATCATTATTATGATGTGCCACCAGAAGGAGCTTTTGCGAACTACTTGGCGAGGAGATGGTCGATGATCGAGATATCAGAGATAAGCTGTCTAGAGATAAGTGCAGCCATAATCTTATCCTCGACTACGCGCTTATTTGATGATGAGGACATGATTCTATCGGCGCAAGACTAGCTTGGCCAAAGAGTGGCATAGTTGATGACTTTTTGACTGCACAGAGCAGGGTCAAAGACTCATTTTCCGAAGCACAGAAGGCCAGACGAAAGCTTGTACACATAAATTTGAAAACCTTTTGGTTGTCCGCAACACTGGAGATCTGATGATGATAGTGAATTTTTATGGGGCAAGGGCATCTGCAGGCAAAGAGCGGCATGGCAGAAGGTATTTTTCGTATGCTCAAGGTGGGGTCAAAGACCCATTTCCCAAGCATTTCAGCCTGATTAAGCCGAACACCAGGCCAGGGGAAGCTTGTACCTATTGTATCACCGGTGGGTACCTGGCAGCACTGGGGATCGAACCCCGCACCTCCGTCATATCAGGCTGATGCTTAAACACAACGCCATCATTGCGGTACTATGCGCGCCTATTGCAGATTCAATAAGCGGAGAACTGTCATGGATTTTAGAAGCAGTAAGTGCTAGTAAATAAACCATACTGAATAACTCCACTGCTTTCACTCCCTTTACATCCGAAGTCCCAAGGCCGCTGACGGCAGAAATGAGTCGGATGACAGATAACCCATTCTCAGTCATCAGCATGTGAACAGGAAAAAATATTGCTATCTTTCTTTGATAGTGAAAACGATATTCGAGCGGTGACGTCATTTAGTGTTCTTTTACAACTGATATATCGATTGTGCCTCTATGGGTGCTATCGCTGCTATATACTACTACTACTGCTACTACTGGCTCTATTGGCACTCCTGGTACTATATTGCTGCTACTGCTACTGGTACTACTGGACCGGTGCTGTAAACCTGCATGAAATAACATTCCCAACACCGTTGTACGCTGCAAAACCTGTGCCCAAGCAGAAATTTACGGTTTGCAACGCGCTCGACTACTGATCCGGAGTTCCCGGGTTCGAACCCGACCGCGGCGGCTGCGTTTTTATGGAGGAAAAACGCTAAGGCGCCCGTGTGCTGTGCGATGTAAGTGCACGTTAAAGATCCCCAGGTGGTCGGAATTATTCCGGAGCCCTCCACTTCGGCACCTCTTCCTTCCATTCTGCTTTCACTCCCTCCTTTATCCCTTCCCTTACGGCGCGGTTCAGGTGTCCAACGATATATGAGACAGATACTGAGCCATTTCCTTTACCCCCAAACCAATTATTATTATTATTCAACCCGCGATTCTTGAGTGTCCTTTTATCTACCCTCTATTCAATCCATCCACACTCTAAACATTAATACGCCTATATGGGAGTAAAAAGGGAGTAAGCTGTCCTCTAGCGCACACCCTTTTATAAAAGAGAGTCCTTATAGGAAAACTTACTCCCTTTCTAGTCTTTTCTGTTTAGAGTGCGGGAAAACGGCAAAATGCGACATAATCTATTTTGCCTTAGTGACATTCAGCGCAGCTATTATTCAGGACAATCTTGAACGGGGTGTATAAACGCGTAGAAAAAAACGCAAATATCAAGGAACGTTTCTGCGTGGGGTCTGACTCAGTGTTTTTTCTCGCTAACCGGTGCTTGCTTGTTGCAAACTATTTTCGCTTGATTTCCAGGTGACCGAGCAGACCTATAGATCAAAGTACATGTAAGAGTAAACCAAGATATGCTGTAGACATACTACTTCGCCCGTGTATTATTATCACTGGCGTTAAGATGAATTGAACGAATCAAGCGTACACTGTATAGATGCAAACTGAAGTTCTTGCACAAACTTCTGCCCTCTGTTGGCGGCAGCGACACGCCGACAGCAGTAAGATGTGTAGTTGGCAGTGGCTTATACAGGGTGTTTCAGTTGACTTGTGCAAAGCTGTAAAAATCGACAGTGCACTATACGAACATTCAAAGTTGGAGGAGGTCACATTTAGCAGGTCAGCATAACTTAATTCGACAGCATAGCGTTATCACGAAAAAAGACCCCACGTGGTTAATCGTAAAATTCACTGATTGGTCGAGGCAGTGATAACGTCACAGGATCACGTGACATGACCGAGTTTGCAGGCGCACTGGCTGTTTGCAGTTTGGAGTGGAGTCACAATCAACGCCGCCTGTGTCTGTCTAGAGCTGGGACAAGGCGACCACGTAAGTAATTGGGCTGAAGAGGGAGTATCGGCCGCTTTGCAGGCTCAGCGTATGCAGCGATCAGTAGTGACGCAGGAGGAGAGGCAGACGGAGCGGAATTCAAACTTTAATGCTATCACATTCTCAACACGTAAGGTAAAATTGTCCCTTAATTTAAAGAAAAAATGCTTCATTGCTATTTAACAAAGATATACCGCCTAACTTTCGTGTCATTGTACTGAGGTAGATTTTTTTAATGAAAAAGTTGTATAGCATGCAGAGAAATGCAGATTTCAGTTCTTCAATGAAACTTTGGCCTGGCTCCTCTTTTTGAGCTTAAGATAAATCCTGCGAGGTTTAAAAACTGTCACATGATTTTGAGCTCCCGCGTTGCGATGTTAGCATGCTCAAACGCGCACCGATTACAGGAACTCGGGTACACAAAGCCGCAATGAATAAACGAAGCGTCGGCCGTACGGAGCGCGGATACTTAGTTTTGTGAGAATCGTTATGCA
Organism: Amblyomma americanum; assembly: GCF_052857255.1. Lineage (NCBI taxonomy): Eukaryota > Metazoa > Arthropoda > Arachnida > Ixodida > Ixodidae > Amblyomma > Amblyomma americanum. Next base: position 49,861,348 of record NC_135498.1, read on the forward strand.
AGGCATGAGCGCAACCACTCCGCCGCCGTTTTACAGCAGAGCACAGACAGTGTACTATTGCCTGCGGTGCTTTTGCATTCAAAATTCTGCATTGCAGTTTACAAAAATCTTATTTTATGTTTGTTAATCAGCATACGGGGTGCCTTTCAGATTATGGCGACCTGGTAAAGACCACGGCCTACAACTCTGCGTTATAGTCGAATCTTCGAAAGCCGGGTTGTCGTTTCTTAAAGCTTGACACAAGTCAGTTGAAACATGCTTTGTATCTCAAGCTGCGGCTGGCATCAGGGTCACACATGACAGTTTAAGACTACCCACACCCTCGGACAAAAGTAGGTCAGTGCTTTCTCAAGAGGCCGTGGCTGATGCAGACTCTATGAGACAGGATAATGTCGCATGACTGTGACATTGGACGAGATTTTTTTTACACGTGGCTACCCGTTCTATTATCCGACTGGCCCTCATCCGCTCGCGCTTATCGAATGCATGTTCCTCAAACGATGCCTCACTGATAGCGACTAGGTCTAGCGGCTACTATACAAGATAGTTCAGAGAACGACCACGCACCTCACATACTGGCGTCAATGCCGATAAGGAGCGACCAACAGCGCGAAGTGGATGTCTACGTTGCCTTTTTATGCCTCCCATAGACGCAGCAAGACAGACAAGGGGAGGGGTGAAGACTGTCATAAAGAAAAACAAAGAAAATTAAAAAAAAAGCGGAGAACGAGGACTGGTCGTCATCGGAGGCGACCACGTCGTTCGGCGGTCGCTGCTGCCAGGCGCCGTGCGTGGTGTCCGGCCGTGCGTGCGTGCATGTGCTGCCCCGCGTGGTGGTCGCTGGGTGCGTATCTGGCCGGCCATCGACGTTCCCCGAGTGATGGATGACTGCGGTCATCGCGAGGCGCTTCGCTCCGTGCTCCTGCTCGGCCGCGCACTCCTCCTCCCCCTCCGTCCCCCTACTCCCCGACTGCCCTCCTCCATGCCTGCTCTGGAAGCCAGGGAGATCGTGAAAACACCGCCAGCAGTGTCGCGTCCACGCCAAGCAGAGAACACAAGAGCCCTCTAGCTTTATAGCGACCCCGCGTGTCTCAACGCGCTGTAACGGGCAGTGAAAGCAAAAGGGCACCTGTGTGCGCATGCATGTGCGTTTGTATCTGTCTGTCTGTCTCCGTGCATTCGTGAGTATTTGTGTGCGTGAGTGTGCGCGTCTCCGTGTGTGCTTACCACGCACAAGTGTCGACTACCACGAACTTGCAGTTCTCAGCCAGTGTTTCCAACTACTTTGCTTCTGCCGCATAGTGCTTTGAGCAGGGGAGGATTTAAGAAGGGAGTGGGGGGGGGGGGGGGGGGGGCGGGGGGGGGGGGGGCGTTCGGCTCCCGCCCAAAACGAGAAATTTATATAGGAAAACAATGCTGAAGCCCATTTTTCGACCAACAGAAAGTCCACGAAATACATGGTTCAAATGGGACTACCCCCCAAATATAGCGCCTCACAAATCCACCCCTGGCTTTCAGTGTCAAAGGTCCGAACGTTTGCTAGAACTTTACTAAGCTCCTCAGTCCTCACAGGACGCAGAAATGTGGTAAGTACGGCCTTTCATTTACTCGGCTAACTGCACCTCGGTGACTGCATCGGAATGGAGTCTTGTATCAAGGCGGCTTGGATTCTATCGTTTACTGAGCGTGAAGGAGGAGGAGGAGGAGGAGGAGGAGGAGGAGGAGGAGGAGGAAAGGCAGGGAGGTTAACCAGACGAATAGCCGGTTTGCTACCCTGCACGGGGGGAAAGGGGTGAGGGGAGAAAAAGATGAAAAAGAAAAGACAGTTGCAGAAAAAGTCACTATGCAAAGTCACAGCGTTCAGTGAAGTCACAGCCTATCGTGCAGACCAGAAGTCCTCAAAAAGTGCAGCAGTGCCTTGGAGGCCTTCACCGCCGACGACCACCGCGGCCAGTGGCCGAGAATCTTCGTGTCCGTCAGTGGGCGCAGGTCGAGATGCTCCAGTGCACGGCAGAGAGACGGTCTTTCGGCGCTGTAGGCAGGGCATTCACAAAGAATGTGGGCTATAGTCTCATCACTCCCGCAGATGGCGCATGCAGGGCTGTCAGCCATACCTACTAAGAAGAAGTAGTGCTTGGTGAAAGCTGCACCAAGCCACAGGCGACACAATAAAGTGGCTTCACGTCGCGGTAGGCCGGATGGAAGCCGAAGCTTCTGGTCTGGGTCCATGGTTTTTAAACGCGAATGCGAGAATTGGCCTCAATTCCACGCGGCAAAAAGAGCGTGAAGGGTTTACATGCAAGCAAGAGCTGATTTTCGCGTCGCGTAACGGGAGCGCGCATACCAGGCCAGCTGGCTGCCGACTGCGCATGCGCTGTGGCCGTGGCAGATGCATGTCTCAGTAGCCATCCGCATGCCCTGGCATATACGTCGATGCTATATTTGAGCGTTTACACTCTGCTTAAACTAGTTGTAATCATTTTTTCTAGTTAATTTGGTTGTTTGTAGGGGGTTTAACATCCCAAAGCGACTCAGACTATGAGGGACGCCATGGTGGAGAGCTCCGGAAATTTCGACCACTTGGGGTTCTTTGACGTGCACTGACATCGCGCAGTACACGGGCCTCTAGGATTTCGCCTACATCGGAATGCGATCGCCACGGCCCGGATCCAACCCGCGTCCTTCGGGTCAGCACCATAACCACTGAACCACCGCGGAGGCAAATTTTCCCGTTGAATATGAGCCCAGCGGTCTCAAACACACTTGGGCCTGTATACACGAACAAACACGGTACGCTGCGCACGCCTGCGTGCTCTCAGGCAGTCTGGAGCCCATCTGACGAAGAGTGAGTTTCTTCGTGGCTGAGGAGAAGGCGGGGGGGGGGGGGGGGGGGGGGGGGGCGCCCACGGACGACCACGGCGAGTGACCTTTGCAGGGTCGCGCGCTGCTGGCCGACTGGCCAGGCCCTCGTTCGTGCCTCGGAGCGATCAACGGCTGCTCTGTTATCCTGTCATCGAAGAGCGATGATCAGGCGGCCTGCCTCTCGTCGCGGTGCGATCCGCACCGTGGCTCACACGTCCCCAAGGCGGTGCGCTGAGCGCTCGCTGGACATGCTGGCTGCCTGCGTGGCTGTCTGGCACATACGCGTCATCGAGATATGCTCCGAGTTCGAAGGCATGGGTGGGGTGGCGTTTCCGTCGAGAGGGCAGCTCTTCGTGTGCAAAGTTTTCGTTGCCGTAATAAAATATACCTGTGGTAATAATAACAATATCCAATATCCTGCATAATAATAAGACAGTTCACATTAATTAACATCACTGCATTGTCAGGAGCACAGCCAAAAAAAAAAAACCATAGAAGGCTTGAGAAAGGGTCGCGCCCGTATGCAAAGCTTTATCTTCAGTAAGAGAAAAACGTTTCACGCTCACAACAGGAGACAACGGAAATTTTGCGTAAGGTTGACAGCAACAACGGGAAAAGAAAAACACGCTGGCGAATAAAAATAAGGAACATACATGCAGTGTTAAAAAATTTATAGCAATAGGAAAATGCACTATGTACGCTATAAATCATCTGGTCTGCTTAAAAAGGATGGTAAATATAATTGATCACCTGACGACCATAGTTTGTTCGTGTCTGCGCGATGTGGAAATGATCATGCGTGCGCGTACCATAGTTATGGGACTTGTGCTTCAATCTGAGCACGGTAAGGCATGTTGCTGGGCTAGTTGGTTTAGCATTTTTTGGATCTCGAAAAAAATCCACCTAGGCGCAAATAAATTCACAGAGACAAAACAAAAGAGACAGGAGACAACGGTCAGGCGCCAACTTCCAACTGTTTATTGCAGAAGCAAAACCACATAGATTTATAGATATTTATAGATTTATAAAACATCAGCGTACCTCATCCGCTGTATGGAAGGAGTGGTGTACGAGATACCACTGACCTGTGGAAAGTCCTACGCAGGGCAAACGGGGAGGTGCATCAACAAACGTCTAGTGGAACATTGCAAAAAGTTAAAAAATAATAAAGATAAATATGTCAATTTGGTCAGCCATGTTAACACGTGCAAGTGTGAACCTCGACTGGAAAAGGGCAAGGATTCTGGGCAGGAGCAAGAGTAAACAGGCGTGGCTTTTATTGGAAGCCTTTCGCATAAAGAAAAAGGCAGCTTCGTGTGTGAGTGACACTTGTGTCAATTTGTATGCGGCGGAGTACGATTTTCTGGGCAAAACTGGTAACGCGAGGGTGATAAGTTACGGCTGTGATAAGGCACGTAGGGTGAAAAAAGTGGGCGTATCCTGAGGCTATAAATCTATGTGGTCTTGCTTCTGCAATAAACAGTTGGAAGTTGGCGCCTTTCCGTTGTCTCCTTGTCTCTTTTGTTTTGTCTATGTGAATTTATTTGCGCCAAGGTGGATTTTTTCCATCCTTCAAAAAATCTGAGCACGTTTCAAGAACATGGCGGGATTATCAGCGGTTGCTCTGTGGCGTCTTAACAAAGTATATTTATACATTTGTGGTATTGGTATCATATTGAGTGTTTGAAAAAAAAAATAAGACAAAAATAATTACCTCGGTGGGGCAATCTCCTCCTAAGCCGCCGCGGTGGTTCAGTGGTTATGGTGTTCTATTGCCGACCTGGAAGACAGGTCGATTCTGGCCGCGCCGGGTCACGTTTCGATGGAGCCGAAATGCTACTGAGGCTAGTCTACTGTGCGATGTCAGCACACATTCAGTATCCCAGGTAGTCGAAATTATCCGGAGCCCTCCACTACGGCCTCCCACATATATAGCCTGAGCCGCTTTTGGACGATAAACCTCATGAACTTAACCAAACCCCTGCGCATGTTCAACGGCGCATGCGCAGGTGCAGCCTCGCTGGGGCACATCGACCTATGCTGTATATCATGAAAATGTGAACTGCTCTGAGGTCGTGACCCGCCGCGGTGGCTCAGTGGTTAGGGCGCTCGACTACTGATCCGGAGTTCCCGGGCTCGAACCCGGCCGCGGCGGCTGCGTTTTTGTGGAGGAAAAAAGCTAAGGCGCTCGTGCGTTGTGTGATGTCAGTGCACGTTAAAGATCCCCAGGTGGTCGAAATTATTCCGGAGCCCTCCACTACGGCACCTCTCCCTTTCTTCTTTCACTCCCTCATTTATCCCTTACCTTACGGCGTGGTTCAAGTGTCCAACGATCAATGAGACAGATACTGCGCTATTTCCTTTCCCCCAAAATATTATTTTATATGAGGTCGCCTACGGACGTGCACGTCTGTGGTGGAAAGGTCGACGATTTTACTACTTCGCGAATACGCCATCACTTTTAACGCGGCAGCTTATAAAGGAGGCTCGATGCCGCAGAAAATCCGGCGTCGTTGACTGGGGCGCGAAAAATCCACGAAAAATCCCCAGAGAAGCAACGTAGGAGGCCGGTGGGCCACCTAGGTCACGTAACCTTGTAGCGTCATCACAACCTACCCACCGGATTGCAAGCAAACAGCACCGTGACAAATGAGAGTTAAGCTAATGGCTGGTCACGAGCGCTTTCTCAGAAAGTGCAACCTGGGTCACACAAGCCGCACCGGTAGCAGAACTTGCCATCGCAGTGCAGTGGCGCATCGCTTAACCACTGCACCACTGCGCCAGGAGTGGTATGGGGACTTCCAGCATTCTATGAATGTTAAGTAGAGAAAGAACAAGTCTTCATGTATGGGCATTAACTCATTAACAATACCGCGTTATACCCTCAAGGCGGGGTTAATTGTCGTCTACAGTCTTTAGCCCATTAGGTACAAAACACTCTTTTACCTCTTGACGAACAAAATGGGGTCCTAGCGGGCCTGGGTCGTGAAGGACTCAAATCGGGTACTGTCTGTGGGAAGGGGGCAGGGAACAAAGCAGTCGAAGCCATTCTGTTTTCTTTGTTTACTGATCAGGGGCGACAGCGGGTCTCCTGAGAGAGATTCTATGCTGCAGATGAAACTTGCTTTTATCGCTATCATAAAACTGCGGGACTGCAGGGACAGCCTGGCTAACGCGTTTGGTTTGTACATCATGTGTAAGTTTTTCTTGCTTCATGGTTCCGCCGGAATTTTTTGCTATCTTCGGAAATTTCAAATACGCAGAATGATTACCATGCAGTCTTTTTTGCGCCCACTGATTTTGAAAGTGTCGCTGGAAGAGGCTACTCGTGGGAGCTGCAGCGTACACTCTTAACACTAATACATCCATCTGGGAGTAAAAAGGTGAGTAAGCTGCCTTTTTGCGCACTCCCTTTTATAAAATGGAGTCCGCTAAGGTAGCTTATTCTCTTTTTACTCCTTTCTCTCTAGAGTGTCGATGCAGTACGCAAGGTGCACGTTAGAGCACCAAGACGACAACGTTGAAGAAGCAGAGCCCAGCTGTGCACTCGAAAACAAAGCTTAGAAGAGATAACTTCGCCTTTTACCCTTTCTCAGGCAGCCATGGAGTAACTTTGCACCGTAGAATAACCGGCTTCAAGAAGTTTACTCTCTTTCGCGAAACTTTGTCCCTTTTTTATCGTTTTTCGCCAGTGTTGAGAACTCTGTTTCGTTTTTTGTACGAACAATAAATAAAAAAAGCTTTTTTGGATTTCTTCTAGCAGGCTCGTCGGGTTTTGGTGACGTAAATGAAGCACCGTGTCAAATTCTCAGCGCCCAATGTGCCGCTGCATGCGTTCGCCCCGTTTTCAAAAACTCAAAGTTCAGGAACCCCTGACACTATTGCCCGGTTTCAAATGCGCGTTTCCAAATGCCCTGCAACAAATGCCCAGATGCGTTTTTCCCTCGGCGTTTGCCCTATTATCGAAATGCCAGAGTTCGAAAGCCCCCCACAGGATAGCCACGGCACACAGTAGATGCAGTGTGACCAGGGGGGGGGTCCTGGAGACTCGACGGGTGGGGTGCGGCGGAACGGCTGTCCTATCTACGCAATTCATTTCAGTCATTTTCAGCGCTGAAAAAAAAAAAAGTAGTTTCAAATGGCTTCCCGCATCTAAAGGTTTCGCAGCGTTCGCTTTCCACCGTCCACTTGAAGTGTCTTTCATGTTGTTTTCTGCGTCTAAAGTGAACCCCATGTAGAGGTGGTTCTGCTATTTCTCCTTAGGGCGTACCACTCAAATGACGTATTCGTGGATGGCTTTGTGTGAAGGAAGGCGTCTGTACCGTGTCCTGGATCTCTTCGGTCTGCGCCCGCTCCAACAGGCACGTGGGAGCCAGGCTCACGCGGGCCAAGCGACCAGTTTCGGAGCAATATCATTTGTGGGGGAATGTGAGCATGGCGCTACCCGGTCCACCTGCCCTCATAAATATTTCAAGAGACGTGACATACGCTGTCGAAAGGCTGTCGAGGAAAAACAAATTTGCAGGATGAATACAACTTCCTAAATGACCAGCCGAGGAATTCGACTCTTTTCGGTTAAGATGCACCACGGTGGCAACACCCACACGTTTTAGCTAGCGTTCCTATATATGCTCTCGCCGAGAGCGCATATACATTAACACTAGTTTTAGCTTGCAGCTGTATGCCCTCTGTTAGGATCATTGTAAAAAAAAAATCCGGCTTCTGTTGCCAATATACGCAGAGATGTGTTTATGAATAACAGATGACCTCTTTAATAATAAAGATAGCGTGTGCTCATTTCATTGCAATTGGGGGTGGCAGAATTTATTCAACTTTGCAGGCGATAAACCTGACGGAAGGTGGCCTAGCATTCCCAAGCGAGTTCCAGGTGAGGTTGCTAGTGGTTTTTGTACGTAGCCCTAAAGTTCCCTCGCTAACACACTCCCTAAGGCCCTTCTACTGAATGACGTCAGTGCACGCTCAAGAACCTCAAGTGGTCTAAATTAATCTGGAGTCCTTTACAGCGGCGTTGTTCATAATAATAATAATAATAATAATAATAATAATAATAATAATAATAATAATAATAATAATAATAATAATAATTGGTTTTGGGGGAAAGGAAATGGCGCAGTATCTGTCTCATATATCGTTGGACACCTGAACCGCGCCGTAAGGGAAGGGATAAAGGAGGGAGTGAAAGAAGAAAGGAAGAGAGAGGTGCCGTAGTGGAGGGCTCCGGAATAATTTCGACCACCTGGGGATCTTTAACGTGCACTGACATCGCACAGCACACTAGCGCCTTAGCGTTTTGCCTCCATAAAAACGCAGCCGCCGTGGTTGGGATCGAGCCCGGGAACTCCGGATCAGTAGCCGAGCGCCCTAACCACTGAGCCACCGCGGCGGGTCGTTCTTCATAACATACCTGCAGGTTATGGACGTTAAGCCTGCATTACCTAACACGCTGCTAGAGGGATGTCGTTCGTTTTCTGCAAGTCTGCCCTGGTCCGCTTGTGGCTATGTCCTTTGCAAATGTAACATTCTTCCCTCCCAGGGGTTGACAACGCCTCCCCTTCGATTCTCTTCCAGCACACTTCCAAGATATTCGATTGTACAGATAATCCACCGGCGGGCATACCGCGCCGCTAGTTTCCCAGCGTTCGACCTTACGACAGGATCCCACGAGAAGAGCGTTCCGATCACTCGAAGGATAACCTCACATATGCAGGGTCCGAGGCAGATGCGCCGTGGAATGAAGCTGTACGCGCAACGATGAGAGTCTCAGGAGTGACGTGCGCATTCCCTAACTCCCAGGCGCTGCTGTCATTACCCTGCGGGGTACTGCCCAAAAACGCACCCACCCACCACACCGCAGTGTGGGAGCGTTCGCACACACGCTTCGGCGTGAGGCGTTCGCACATGCAAATGCCCCGGGCTCGTCGTCGTCGCTTGCGCAGCCAAACAACGACCGTGCGCGGCCATCTTACGGCTCGTATATAATTACGTCCCTGGCTGCGTGGTGATGCGAACACGGATGCAACGTAACGCGACGCCAGAGCGCAGCTCTTTCCGAAAGCCAGAACAAGCCAAGATACCAGTAGGCTCATTCTGAAAAGGTGGGGTGGGAGGCGGTGGGACCAGCACACATGCACTGACGGACACACGGAGGCACGTAGAAGGAGCAGCAGTGCGAGAACGAGGGAGAGAAGAATGGAGGGAGGAAGAGGGCAGAGTGATTGAGACTGGCCCAAAGCAAACATCGCAAATCGACGCTGATCACGACCCGTCAGGGCTGCGATCGGGACGATCGCACGCGATGCTCAGGCGTATACATGAACGCACGCACACATCCGAACGCGTTCACGCACGCACTATACACACACGCACATGCGAGGCATCCCTGGAGAGGGCGTACAGAGGTAGCAGGAGCCGAGATGTGAATGGAGCCACTGCCGAACCACTTGTCAGCGCCTTCCTTCTCTCCCTCTTTCAGAGAGCGCTGCGCGAACCTACTCACGCACGCACGGAGTGGCACGGACGTATCTGTTTGCCTGCCTGCCCGCGTTCAGTAGTGCCCGAGGACACAGCCGCGCAGAGGCGCCGTGAAGGTGGCTACTAATAAGCGCTCGAGACTAAAGCAAACAGATCAACAAAAGATGTGAGAGCGCGTACTACATAAATAGCTGGAACGCTGCTCTGAGCTACGACATGAGCAAGCCTCGAAGGACGCGGCTACGTAATAATTACCTGCTTAAAGTGAGGAAGATAGGAACGGAGCTCGAAAGAAAATAAAGAAAAGTAGAGAGAAAAGGCACTTCGGCACCGACGGGACGATCATCATCGCCTCCGCCACCGTGGCGCTGACATCAAGTCGTTGCACGTCGTCGAAGCGTTGGTGTCCGTGTGTGTGGCTCCATCGCCGCGCATGCCTTACAGCACAGTAGGCATACCTAAAGTCCCTCGACTGCTTGCCAACATGTGCTTCGTAACTCACTTGTTTGTGAATACTATAGATATGCAACGAACAAACTGCGTCGCCCTGCTGCTCATCGACGTTTTTTTTTTTTTTTCATCCCTTGTCTATACCCACGCGTGCGTATATAGACGCGCCTCCCGGTATAACGAAAAAACATCGAAACAACGAAAGACACGGTGGCAGAGGGGGACTGGAGGTGGAAGAAGCCTCGGAGCAGACCCCCCGAAGACAGACGCTGCCCAGCGGGGGAATGAAGAGACGACGCGACGACGGCCGACGAAAAAGCGTGCGCACCTCGACGCCCGTCGACCATCGTCCGTGGCAAAGTGGCCGTGGGCATCTTCCCGCCGCCGTAGTCCGGCGATGAGGAGGGGAGGCGCAGTAAGAGCGGCGGCAGCAGCAGCAGCCACGCTCTAAATAGCAGCCAGTGCGAAGGGAGGGCACGGGCAGCCTTATCGGCGCCTTCCATCGGCCACACCCTCTAATGAGCAGTGTGCACTCTGTCTTGCAGCACCACCACTACTCCGCGGAGCCCCGAGAGAAGCAAACAACGCGCGGCAAAGCGCGTCAGCGAGCCGGGCGTTCGTATCGTTGCGGTGGGTCCTCGTTGTCAACGCCGTTGGCGGAGGGGGCCAGGGGGAGGGGGTGGAATCCCGTCAGCGCCGATCGGGCTGGCCGAAGTCGATGAGGTGGAGGAGGAGAAAATGTGCGCCGTAGAGGCACGAAACAAATCGCCTTGTGCGATGGCGAGCATGAGCGCTCGCTGCTGCGTCGCCGCCGGTGGAGATCGCGGATGCGCGAGTTCTCGAGCGCAACCCCGGAATAAAAGCTGCTTTCTCTGGGGCGTGCGTGTGGACGCACACCTCCTTCCCTCCCTCATCCCCTGCTCCTTCCTCTCCGGTGGTCACTGCTGCCTCGATTAGGCAGGCCCGCCGCGCCCGTTGGGGGCTTTTCTAAGTGAGTGTGTGCTTTCTCGGAGCCTGCAGCGCTACCTGGTGGGTTTGTGTGTAAATACGCACGCACATGCACGCTCTGCGGGGCGGGCTGAGGAGCGGGGCTCCGAGGCAGGCAGTTGTTCGCGCTCGTATAACGAGCAGCTCTTAGAAAAAGATGAAGACGTAATGGTTCCTTCTTGGAAAACCAGGCTTGGCGCTAAGAGGTGCAACCACTATATGTAAGGGGGGCTCGCAGATGCGTACGGAGCAGTCCATCTTTCTTCGCTCGCTTGTTTGTCGAAGCTCCGCAAAATTTCATGCGAGCGTGCCGTGAAATGACAGAAATTTAAACGGCGCACGAATATTTTGCTGCTGTTCTGACGAAGCGTAAAGCGTGCAACGCAATGAGACAGACTGTGCGCATATTGTTGTGCACCGGACCGAAAGTCACGATTTCCGCGAAATGGGGTTCTCTTTGTGATTTAGAAGAATTATGCAGCTCGCGGTGAATTTTTCGCAAGCACCTTTTCACTCGAATAGACGGAGAGCAGAAAGTTGGGCTAGTTGGTTGATATGCATACTGAAGAAGTTGTCGCGGAGAAACGAGGACAAGCGTAGACAAAGACGAGCGCTGCTCACAACTGAAGGTTTATCACAGACAAATGCTCGTATAAATAGGAAAACCAACAAGAACAAAACAATAACCTCATGAACATCCAATGTCACCCCGTAAATCCCAATGATTTGGTCAAGAACAGATACTCCCTATCAGAGAAGCCAACGGAAGTCTGACTAACGCACTTATCTTTACTGATACGCATATGGATGGCTTCCATGAACTCACGCGTGAGTCGATCCCTGTGCCTGAATAGGATGGTCGTTTTGTCAAAAAGCGGTTTGCGTTAGATTTCCTTTTTTTTCTTCTTGTCGTTTGTGCTACAAGTGCGGCAGTGTTTAGGGAGATTATCAAGGGAATCTCCCCGATTAATCTTCGGTGTTCGCCTAATCTTTCGTTGACGCATCGTCCAGTTTGGCCGATGAATAGTGTGCCACAAGATAACGGCAATTTGTACACAACCTCCCTTGCACAGGTAACGAACGGGGCTTTGTGTTTGATGATGCATTTATTTTTTCTTTGTCGTTCCGTCCTTTCGACTCCTCCTTCAATCCGGCTGTGCACCTGTGAACAGATTGTTCCCAACTTTCGAGGGGCGGAAAACACAATCGGAATGCTGTAACGCCCTGCTACATTTTTAAGTCCATGTGCCAATCTGTGCACGTATGGTATGACGGCAACAATTCGACGCTCTGTTTCCCGCAGTTTGGGTCGCGACCCAGCCTTGATCCGCCTTGCCAAGCTTCCACGATTACATGCTGAGGGTACCCGCTCTCTTTTATCCTCTTCAACGCGACCCTTTCATTGATTGCATGTGGGCATGACTGGGTGACGGCCGCCTTCAGACAGGAAGAGACTATCCCGTACTTTACGACTTTGGAATGGCCGGAGGAATAATCACGCAACGCTTTTTTGGCCCTAGAGCGGTATGCCCAACAAATATGCATGGGGCGAAAATGCAAGGACAAATCTAGGAACTGCAACCTTCCATCTCTAGGTAATTCTACTGTGAAATCAAGACCAGGGCCGCACTCCTTAAATAGTTATAGCACATTGACGACGGTGCGTTGCTGGTTGGGTTCAGACGACAACACTAAGCAGTCATCTACATACCTACATGCCTTCAAAATTATCCCACCTGATTTCTTTTCTATGGCTCTATCGACCTTAGCCGAGTGGCATCAAGAAGGCTCAAGATCCCCACCTAGCCTCGTTTCTCTACGGCAAAAACCCGCAAGGAAGGAATTCCGTTCCGAGCAATCGTGTCCGAGCAGAACACGAGGCAATTACTGATGGCCATGTACCTTCAGCAGCATCTGGGGATCCTGAGCGTGGAGGACCCATTCCTGGTTGCAAATTCTGAGGCAGTGGTGAGTCTTCTCAGCAACTGCAACCCAGGACAGTGTACCGCTTTGAGCGTGGACATTGAGGACTTATACTACTCAACGCCAAGTAACGAGATGATAAAAAGTGTCCAGGAATGCATTACGGAGCACAATGACGAGGCCTCATTTGCTCCCCGATAGGGTGTATCTGTTGGGTCTTTTTTGGAGATACTCACGTTTTATCTCAAATCAACGGTCATAGGGTGGAACGGGAAATTTTTCGTACAGCGAACTGGTGTTTGTATCGGGTCTCGCGTAGTCCCCATCCTTAGCAACATTTTTCTGGCTAAGGTCGATAGAGCCATAGAAAAGAAACCAGGTGGGATAATTTTGAAGGCATGTAGGTAATTAGATGACTACTTAGTGTTGTCTTCTGAACCCAACAAGCAACGCACCGTCGTCAATGTTCTAAAGCTTTTTATAAGGAGTGCGACCCTGGTCTTGATTTCACAGTAGAATTACCTAGAGATGGAAGGCTCCATTTCCTAGATTTGTCCCTACAACCGCAGCGGTGACAAAGCGGTTGAGCATCCGCCTCGCATGCGGGAGGTGCGGGGTTCGATCCCCAGTGTCGCCGGGTACCCACCGGTGATAATGGATACAAGCTTTCTGCTGGCCTGGTGCTCGGCTTCTTTAGTGTGAAATGCTTGGGAAATGGGTCTTTGACCCCACCTTGAGAAATGGAAAAATACCTTGTGTCATGGCGCTCTTTGGCTGTATATGTCCTTACGCCATAAAAATCCATAATCATCATCTGTCCTTGCATTTTCGCCCCAAGCATGTTTGTTGGGCATACCGCCTTAGGGCCAAAAAAAGCGTTGCCTGATTATTCATCCGGCCATTCAAAAGTCGTAAAGTACGGTATAGTCTCTTCCTGTCTGAAGGCGGCCATCACCAAGTCTTGCCCACATGCAATCAATGAAAGCGTCGCGTCCTAGTTGAAGATGATAAAAGAGAGCGGGTACCCTCATCATGTAATCCTGGAAGCTTGTGGAAGCTTGGCAAGGTGGACCAAGGCTGGGTCGCGACCCAAACTGCGGGAAACAGAGCGTCGAAGTGTTGCTGTCATACCATACGTGCACAGATTGGCACATGGACTTCAAAAATTTAGCAGGGCGTTACAGCATTCCGATTGTATTTTCCGCCCCTCGGAAGTTGGGAGCAATCTGTTCACAGGTGCACAGCTGGATGGAAGGAGGAGGCGAAATGACGGCACAAAGAAAAAATGAATGCAGCATCAAACACAAAGCCCCGTTCGTTACCTGTGGCAGCGGGGTTGTGTACAAATTGCCGTTATCTTGTGGCGCACTATTCATCGCCCAAACTGGACGATGCGTCAATTAAATATTAGGAGAGCACCGTAGATTGCCCGGGGGAGTTTCCCTTGATAATCTCCCTAAACACTGCCGCACTTGTAGCACAAACGACAAGAAAAAAAAGAGGAAATCTAACGCAAAGCGCTTTTCGACAAAACAACCATCCTACTCAGGCACAGGGATCAACTCACGCGTGAGCTCATGGAAGCCTTCCATACGCGCATCAGTGGAGATAATTGTGTTAGTCAGACTTCCGTCGGCTTCTCTGATAGGGAGTATCTGTTCTTGACCAAATCATTGGGATTCACGGGGGTAACATGTGATGTTCATGACGTTATTGTTTTGTTTTTGTTGGTTCTCCTATTTATTCGAGCATTTGTCTGGAATAAACCTTCAGTTGCGAGTAGCTCTCGTCTTTGTTTGTCTGCGCTTGTCCTCGCTTCTCCACGACAACTTCTTCGGCATGAATAGACGGAGGTGTACTGCTGAATCAGACTAGCGAAGGTGGCACCTCGAACATTGTTAGGCACATTTCCTGGAAACTAACGAACCTTGGCCGGAGTCTCTGGGAGAGTCTTGGAAACTGTGTTGCGGCTTATTACGAAAATCGCATGACTTGCTTTTATTTCCAGCTTCATGCGCCGAAGCTGTGCCTTCGGTATGAGGACGTAATAGTGGAGGGGTTCTGGTAAAATTTAGTAACCAGGGGCTAATTAGCTTGCAGTCTTAAGAACAAGGTCAGAAAATTCACTACGTAACTACTAAACAGATACTAGTCCCACAAACCACTACCTTCTTAGTAACTGGAGATAGTTAAAGTAGAAGTAGTGAAAGTTACTACCTCGACAAGTCAGTGAAGAACACTGCTGTCGAAAACAAAAATTTTGCAGTATTTACTAAGGAGATGGGTAAAAACTGTCTTCGCATATGGTGCTAGGTTCCTATAGTACGGTGTGGTGGCGCGGCTTGTAAAATTTGTGTTCACAGGAAAAATAGAAAGGCTATGTTTTCAATATGACCAGACTGCTGCACCAGTGAAGTTACTAGAACGTGCTGGCCGTAAATCACACGACTAGGCTTAGTCATAATTGGCATTACGTCTGAGCACACAAATTCCGGATGCAAAATTTAGTAAAATAGTTGTAAAAATTGAATGAGACACTTAAGCTCTGCCTTAATGGTATGACGCGATAGTGGTAATAGGTTTAGTGCCCATGTATGCGAATTTGTCATACTCGACTTTTTATTCATACCTCCTTGGGAGTCCTCATACCAGCACTGGCCCAGTGGTGCATGCAGCGGTTAAGCGATGCGCCACTGCCCTGCGATGGCAGGTGCTGCCACCGGTGGAAATTCTGCCACCCGTGTTGCTCTTCCTGAGCGACCAATCATTAAAGTGCCACCTGCCTCAGTGGTCAGTTTGCTTCCAATCCAGTGGGCAGATTGTGATGACGCCACAAGGTCACGTGAGCTAGTGACCCACCTAGGCTGCTTCTCCAGAGACTTTTTGCTCTCAACGCCGACAACGACGACGAGACTGGATTTTCTGGAGAACGGGAGCCTAAACACTGTCGCCTTAAAAAGCAGTCGGAGTTGGCAGCTTGGCACAGGAGCGAAATGCTGCCAAACTGCCAATGGAAGGATACGGAGAGGCAGGCATGCATTGTTCTTATAGAAGAGAACATTGTGATGGACTTCATAAACTAATAAACTGCGTCGAGACCAGGCTCGTAGCCAAAAGCCTATCCCTTTTCACAAAACAAGTTTCTCTCTCTATGCTGGCATTTCTTTCGGCAGGCATGCTCCGCCCCACGTGTAGAAATATTCTGGCTTTTGATGGATACGGAACTGCAATGTCCTGTCAGAGTGTCTACGAATAGGAAACTAACCCATATTCGACAGTATGGTACAGCAGCGTCTTCATCCAGATAGAGCCATACTGTACTGAGGCACATGAATGAGGCAGGCACTGAGCACGAAAAAGGGCATGCAGAACTCTTGCCGTTTTTACTATTAACTGCAGCAGGCGGTAAACCGGCTACCGAAAAGAGTGCAGTGATCTGCACAGTACACATGCGGAGGCAATGTAATGATACGCGTATGAGAAACGCCGTTGAAGAAGATATATCGATTCGTTTTTAGTCGCAGGTGAAGACAGCAATAATAAGGCTTTGGCATTACAGGAAATATAATGGATAGCAAATTGCCCGTTGAGAAAATTTTATGCTTCAAAATAACGCCCAGGAATATATTACGTATTTCGGAAAAATTGATTGATTTATGGTTGTTTGACTGATTGCTTGGCAGGTTGATTGGCAGGCTGGCTGGCATGCTGTTGGCTGGCTGTGGGCAGCCAACCATTTTATATCCAGAAGGTGTTGACGAAATGTACCTACCAAAATATTGCTGGTAGAATATTGCTGTACATAATGTTTCGTAATAACCATATGTTGTCCATTCTATGTCTAGATGAATTGCCTATTGCTTCGAAATGGACTTCTAAAGAATATCACCAAACATTTTTGCATAGAAATTGTCTGCAGTCATATTCGCTACCCTTGTTGCGTACTCTGCAATGGTGAAGAGAAAAGAAATTTTGAAATGCGGTAATTAAGTTGGTCGCAACAAAGGTAATGGTTCCCTGGAGAGGTGTTGATGTTTTTGACAGTTGTGTAAGTAGTATCAAACATCAGATTGACAATCTATGTCAAGCAATCCATCGTACACGATACTCTGAGCCACAAACACTGCGAAAAAGAAAACGTCAGGCAACATATCACATGCTGCGCACGCACACAGATGGCAATGACTCTTAACGAGCTTATATATCCCACATAAGGCCTTCCTGTTAGAGCCAGTGGCACTTCCTGGTAGCGCGAAGTTAGTTCAATTAATTATGAAGTTGTGAGGGAGCACAGCATGTTACTACTACAGTTTATTAAAAAAAACTGTTCGTCTGCTCTGCTGTGGTCTGCGCCAATATTATGCAAATGCTTTAGGTGGAAACAAACCTGCTTCTCTCGAAGGCACCTTTCCGAGCCCCATGCATAAGGCTTCTTTGTTCATTTAAAAGCTTTACGAGCCAGATGAAGTTGAGTTCCTTTTGATGGTACAGTGAGCCTGTCTAATTTATTTGTGTCCAATTGTGAATTTTCACGGGAAATCACCTACTGTAGTCCCTGCGTTGTGCACGAAGTAACATCTTGATCATATCACATAATGCAAGTAAGTGGATGCCTATACTAGAACATCTGATCTCTGGCATTCATGTTCGCATGGATGGTTCATGAATCTCCCAAAATTATTTTCGATATTGGAACTATTTTGCGGATGTTCTCTAAATATTTCTGGTCCTCTGGGTGTTTGGTTGGTCAGTGTTGACATCACCCTTGCCAAAACGCACCAGGGCAAAGAGAGGCCCGTCACAAAGGCGAATCATGGGACAAGTGAGCGAAACCGTGCATGCGCGCGCTCGCGTTCACCTATAGCCAGCTCGGACTGACAATCCTGCATCGACGCAACTGTCCGGAAATTTGCATGAATACAACACAGAGTCAACCGCGACGGTTTATTTCGGCAGCGAATGGACTGGTAAACATATATTTGAGGAACTCTGGCTGGGGGGGGGGGGGGGGGGGGGGGGGTGCACCAAGAACGTCGTGATCGCGAGTGAGCGGACGCGCGGGGAGGTTGGCATCGAATTAAATGGCTGCTAGCAAACAGCGCTGTCTTGCTCCCCTCTCCCCTCTCTCCCTTAGCGTATCGGGACTCGATGTCGGGCCTGCGCAGCGGCTAAGCCGAGGAGGCTTCGTATCCGGCGCAACGGGTGCTCTCACCGTAATTGGTTTTAGATGAGCCTCGGCGGGGATGGCGCAGAAGCGAAAGCCATCAGCCGCTTATGCGGCTGCTGCTTTTGTTGCTCCATGGCGTTGCTGTTTGCTGCGTGGACCGATGGAAGGATTCCATCTTACGTGCGCCGAACGTGTATACACTGCAGCTCGTATACAGGCGCTGGCAGGGGGGCAGGGTTGCATAGGATCGAGAATTGAGACTGCAAGGCCTGTCTTAATGTATATAACTCCGTGGCGAGTGTATACATACAACGTAAATTATTTGCTTTCGTCAGGGGAACCGGAAAAATATGAAAAGGAGAGACTTCTCAGTGCGATGTGAATGGTGAATTCTGATGTTTGCCTCGAGTGTGACACACTTCCGACACGGATAACACAGCCCAAGCAGAACAGTCGCAGTAACAAAATAACAAAGCAAGGTTGGAAGCGCGGAAATAAAAAATAAACAAATTTGCGACAACACGTGACTATAATCGCTGAAAGCGCCTGAAATGCGAACGCGATGTCTGAGCTCGTCTCGCAAAGCGAAACCATCGACATCTATAGGTTAATAATAATAATTGATTTTTGGGGAAAGGAAATGGCGCAGTATCTGTCTCATATATCGTTGGACACCTGAACCACGCCGCAAGGGAAGGTATAAAGGAGGGAGTGAAAGAAGAAACGAAGAAGAGGTGCCGTAGTGGAGGGCTCCGGAATAATTTCGACCACATGGGGATCTTTAACGCGCACTGACATCGCACAGCACACGGGCGCCTTAGCGTTTTTCCTCCATAAAAACGCAGCCGCCGCGGTCGGGTTCGAACCCGGGAACTCCGGATCAGTAGCCGAGCGCCCTAACCACTGAGCCACCGCGTTGGGTCTCTATAGGTTGATGGTTTGATGGTTTAATTTTAAGCGTGAGATGATTTCCCTCACCAAATTATGGCAGACATCGCCCGGAAACCTCGACGAACCTGAAGCCGAACATGAGGGTGAACCAACAACTGAGCTTGTGCGAACTTTCTCGATACGGAATGGCATCGGCAAAAACCAATTTGAACCAGCGGCAGCAGAGAGAGCAGCTCCTTTCTTCAATGCCTTAATTATACCACTCGGCGTATATTCGCCATGACCCATCTCACTGCGTTGCGCTGCAAAGTACGAAAAGAAGAAGCAGCTGAACGCGGCGGCACTTAAAGCACCTGTAGCGACCCGCGTGACCAGCGCTGACCACGTGCCGAAGAAAAGTAGCTGGCAACAGCTCGCGCTATAAGCGCGGGACCATGACCACGACCACGTGCTGACGCCACCTCCTCCTCTCAGCCACGTGGCCCGCTCTGGACACGTGGTTCGCTGCACACCAGAAGCGGCGTAGGAATCTTTGCCACCTCCTCTTCTTCGCCACGTGGCCCGCTCTGGACAAGGGGTTCGCTGCACACCAAAAGCGGCGTAGGAATCTTTGCCATCTCTTCTTCTTCGCCACGTGGCCCGCTCTGGACACGTGGTTCGCTGCACACCAGAAGCGGCGTAGGAATCTTTGCCACCTCCTCTTCTTCGCCACGTGGCCCGCTCTGGACACGTGGTTCGCTGCACACCAAAAGCGGGGTAGGAATCATTGCGAGCTGTCTAGCTAATGCTGATGATAGCGGCTCCACAAGATTCCAATGCAGCTCCCACCATCATGTGCCGCCGTGTAGATCTGCTCCCCCGCTTTCCTGCAGTGGATTTCATGCTAAGAACATATATTTTAGACGTCGAATAGGCTGTCAATTTTACTGCGCTAGCAGTACGAGCGGCATTGCCTTAAAACGGTAGTGTGTAATGCCGCGGCGAATGAAGTCTGCACCCTGTGCCCCCCCCCCCCCCCCCTCCCCTCCCTCAGCCCATTTCACCAAATGACGGTGAAATCAGTCAAAGACGCAATAGGAAAGCGGTCAATGTAAAAGCGAAATTTCCAACCACTACTGCTAACACCTGCTAACACAGGTTTGTCGCATCACATCGTCCCGCCATGTTTTTACTCGGCTCTTTTCTTTCCCTTCCCCTCTGTATCCCCTTCCCCTTTCTTCGTGTGCGCAAGTCCGCCTAGTTAACTTCTCTGCCTTTCCTTCTGCCTTTCTCTCTCTTTTACTTAGTAGAATCAAGCCTTGCAATGGTGCCGTGTACTATTGCTAAGATGTGAACCCGCAGGACAGAAAAAAAAGGCTATTGTGTCTCACCATCAGCATGCTTTTCCAAAGCAACAGAAGTCATATATACACATGAGATATGTAAAACAAAAGTGTAGCAAAGAGCGGTCATGAATTGGTTGTAGTATTCCTGTCCACAAGGACACTTCTCAACTGACAGAGGAGAAATTTCTAGAAAATTAAATATTTTCAAAGCTAACAGCACTTTGTCGAATCATAAGAGGGCAACGACGCGGATATAAGTAACACATGCTTTCAGTGTTACACTTCTTTAGCCCGTCCTATTTTCAGTGTTACTTCTGTCCCCGTAGATTTTGCGCTGCCCTCTTATGATTCAAGTACGAACCAACTGGCTCAAACAGAAATTTCAATCAAAGACACTTTGTTCACGTACATCTGCAACCTGACAGAAGAAAGCAAATATTTTCTCTAAGCCTACCAAAATCGTACAGCAGAGCGCCAAGTGAACACAAGCCCATAAGTCGATGAGACGATAAGCCTACTGCAACCATATAAGAGAATTCTAAAGTTGCAAGAAGTGAGCTTAATTATTTAGCATGCTTATCACATTCTGAAGTTATTTTACGTCTTCGCTGGTTAGCCTAACGACAAAACCTCATGAAGCAATCTCTAGAATCGTGTTCCCTAGAGTTGAGCTCTTATATAGCACTGCATTAGACCAAACTAAGCTCCAAACGGCAAAGACCAAAAGACAAGTTTAATTAGTTGCACTCACAGCTGAACTTCGCAACTCAGAGTTGGCATTCTTCTAACGTCTCCATGCCTTCTCAGGAATCACTTCTGAGCAGGCACTTGTAGGAATCCTCGCTGATCTTTGGTGCATAAGGGAGCACTGAAAATTTAGCAGGGCTTGGTGGACCATTTAGGGTCTGCACGTCTTAATGTAAAAAAAAAAAAAAAACTAGCACTCAAAGGCAATTCAGTGCTGGCTGAAGTCTACGCGTCAGAAACACCTGGCTCGCGGTAATTACCACAGATAGTGGATAATACTCAGTTGCAACTTTTGGTTGTGTTGTATATAGCACTCCTACAATCCACTTTTCGTGCAAGCAGAAAAAAAGAGACGTGGTTCTAAGAGCTACTGACGTCTGTGTCCACGAGCGCTCCGTTGAACACGGTTCCCCGCATTTTGTACGCCAAGACTTCTCATGAATACTGTTCGTCCTAATAAGGGTCGCCATGGACTCTCTTGGATGTTCTTTGGCTCAGAAGCAGCTCTCGAGCGGCGTTCATGATATATTTTTTTTCGTCCAGGAAGAAACCGTACTCCGGGTCCAGGTCCTCACGTCTGTGGAAAGAAAGGGTTGGTCAGGCTGTATATAGCGAGGGTGAACTTTGTTATAGCGAGCCCCCACCCCCGAGTGCGCGCGCGTCGCTTAACGCTCCTTTCGGCGAGCAAGACAATTACACTTTTAATGAAAAGGTTGCACGCGCGCAGCTTTTGAGACTTAACATCTCGCATTTACCGTGTCGCTGTTCTCTAATTAACTTTGAGCTTCTTTCAGAGTGTTCCTTCCCGAAATGCAAGACAGTTCATGCATGCGACTGCCGGGCATAAGACGAAAATGGAAAGCGTTTGTCCCGGATTTTAAGGCGAAAGCCTGTAATGGCTTATACTCGCGTCCGTCCGTCCGTCCGTTACGCTCTTCAACTCGATACGAAAAAGAAACCTTTGTGCACGATGGGATTCGAACCACCATCCTGCCGTTCTGCAGCCGAGCGTGCTAACGACTATTTATACGCTACTTCCTGCCAATGCATGTGTAGTTCTTGTCTAGGACGCTGGAGAGTGCAGAAAGGCGTCGAATCAGACGGATGCCTCCCAAACGCCCTCCAGTGTCTCTGGCATTTAAGATTCACAAACAATTGTGTACCTAATCAACATCTTAACCACACATCAGTGACACAAGCACTAACACCGCACTAAAGGCTTTCGCCTCACCACACTTTAGGTAAACAAAGTGCCCCTCTGAATATTAGGTTCATCGCTGTTGAAGATTCTAAAATTCACTCCGTTACGCGTCGCTTGTGCTCTAGTTCGTTAGCCGGTCTTGGAAAATGAGGTTTTGTGAGCAATATTTACGATGAAACTGTTTCTCACCTGTGATTCGGAGGGTGAGTGATTTCCAGGATACAGGGAGTGCGTTAAGATATCAGGCCTTATAAAATTACAAACATTTAGGCTACTAAGAAAACACTACACTACGGTCACTACTTCGTAGAGGACGTCGCTTCGTCATGCGCTAACATAGCTCGGATGAACTGGTGAACGCAGTGTGTTGCTTTCTAAGAGGGTAGATTGAAAGCCAAATCTCTCGAGTTTGTAACTCTGGACTGGATCTCCGAATTCACTCCCTTTTTTATCCCTATCTACCCCAGTGCACATCGTGGTGAAGGATATCTGTCTAAGCTTGCAATAACTTAATTTCTTGCGTTGTGTCTTCTATACGTTATTACAGAGGAGCCGCACCATTCAAGGTTAATATGAACTCTAGTAAACTAGTAGGCTGTGCTCCTCATTTTTTTTCTTCAGTCTCTTTAACGCTACCATCTGTGCGCGAACAATGGATCCAGTGATGATGCAGCACCAACACTTACGCGCAGATTTGTGAAGACGAGAATTCAAGAAACATTTTTATGAAGTAAAAAATACAAACGTAGACGTGTCCTCCGACACTTCAGAAACGATCAAGCCTCACCAACTCGCAGCCGCGCGCGGTGAACATTTGCGTTGCCCCTGCTGGGCGCCCAAAGAGGCCCGACGCAATGACGAGCCACGAGAACACGGGGCGTTTCGGCTCCACGGACGTTGTCCTGACCGCAGAGCCATCGGGGGACGGAACAAGTGGACCGTCTATTGCTTCTCGTGCTGCGCGTGTGCCATCAGCATGCGGGCAATGACGTTTCCCTTCCGCCTCAACAGACTCCAGGCGGCGCCACGCAGGCCGGCCAAAGCAAGCCGGAGGAGTCACGAGCCGCTCTTGCTGCTGCTGCTGGTTCTGGTGCGCATGGCGGCGTTAATTGTTCCGCCCGGGACATTCGGCTGGATGGCTGCGGAGTGAAAACGGGCAACTAGGGAATCGCAGGGGAGAAAGAGGGACACAGGGAGGGGGAGACGGGCAGCTGGGGAATGACACGGTCGGAGGAGGAAAGGCGACGCTTCGGACGGCAATGCCGACGAAACACAACTGTGCGGATTGAATGGAGCGGGCAGGGGACGGGGAGAGGGGAGGAATGGGAGGAGGGAGGGGTAGGAAGCTTGACTTTTGTTCCGAGAGAGCGACTCTTTCCGTCAGGTTGCGCAGCACGCGTGTTCCTCTGACACGACCTCGCGTCGTCGTCCGTGAGGCTGCTTGTCGGTTGCCGCGCGCCCGCTGACGACGCTGTCGGGGCGAGATGCGGGAAGCAACGAGGGAAGAATTGGGGAGGCAGCCGGCAACGAACGACGAGGCCCTTTCCGTTCGGCTGGCGACGCGCGGCGCGGCAACCTGTTTGTGACAGGCGCTTTATTGGCGGCCGCAGCAGCAGCAGCAGTAACAACAGTGTCTGCAGCAAAGCGCCGCCTCTCCTTCTCGTTGTATCCCTCCCACCTTCTTCCCCTGTCCCTTGATCCGGCTAGGCCCCGACCGAAGCCCGAGCACACGCAAGGTTGAACGGTTCAACGGCTCTCCCCGACACCGCCACCCCCGCCTCGCCTACCACGGCGCACGCGCCGACCATGGCGCGAACCGTGTAGCGACACGGCTCTTCATCAAAGCTCTCGACACGGCGCGACGCGACCACATTGCGCCGGCTTGTCCGGCGCGGCGCGCGCTTGGCGGACTTCTGAAATCGGTCGTGTGGTGTTGAAGCGGGTGCGCATGCTACATTGCCCCTTTCAATTTGGAGCCCGCCTCCCACGTAGAAGCGAACGAAACAAGGGAAGGGGGGGGGGGGGGAGGGGGGGGGGGGTGTGAACGGTTTCGCGTTCTGCACATTCTTGCGCGTGCGCCAATCTTCGCTCGCAGCCCGCCCGGTGGTGTTGGTGGCCACCTATATATATACGCGGCTGAGATTTGTGTCGAGTTTTTTTTCGAAGCTGTCAAGACCTCGACGTGTGGCGAAGGCTTTCCCTGAGGCTCTGTCCCATTTTTTTCTTCGTCATCTCTTGTTGCTGCCTTGCCGCTGCTGCTACTGCTTTCTATAACAGCCTAGGAAAAGCCTCGTGCATGGCCCGAGCAGACTGCGGTGGCTTGCCATTTCGAGGGCGGTCGTTGTGTGTGAAAGATTACTGCTCCTGCTGGTGCGTCGTTGTTGCGGCAGTGTTCTGCAGGGTCGAAAAAGCAAGCAGGTCGGGAAGACTTACACAGAAAGGCGAGCGTCTGAAAGGAGAAAATTGGATTTTTGAGGGATGCCTGTCTGTATTCTCTCACCGACTTCCTTTTTCGACATCCCGTTTTCCCCGCTTTGCTCACCGACCACCGCGGTATGATTCAACCCCAATTATACGATTTCTGGCGGTATATTGTCTCGCTGTGCTTTTGTTAAGTTTGCAGCTTACATGGAGCTGTTGGTTCAATTTGTACATAATATTTATTTTTTATGTATTATGTTTGGGTGTACGTTTATGCCTGTGTCTGCGTGGGGGGGGGGGGGGGGGGGGGGGGAGGAGGAGAGTCTAACAGTAGCCCAAAATAAATGCTGTATTTTTTTTTGACGCCCTAAAGGGAAGCTACAGAGGTTTTAGAATCCGATTAGTTTAAAAGGGCCGAATGCGTGAAATATGCAGTTAAAGCCTGGCGAAATCGTTTTGCTGTAGTGTTTGAAATAGCGGCGTAATCATCGAATAATGCGACGTCGGCGTTGAGGCTTCTCTGCAGTGCACAGCGACGGGGGCAGAGGCACCGACAATGACGTCAACGGACGACGGCGCTACGTTTCCAGCGAAAAACAGTTGTTTCATGGAAGAAAACCAAAGCAATCAAAGTTGAAGCGCACAAAGCATTCTTTGGCGGCATCGGACGACGCACACCAGAGTGCAGGCGAAGTCAGCGGACATCTGAAGTTTCGGCGACAATGACGTCACTACAAGTTTCCTCACACTTCGCGAAGCAGTGAGGAGAAGCCTGACATCGTCGCGGTTTTAATGAACGATTACGTCACCATTTTAAATGCTAGTGCAAAAATACTTTGCACGCTTTTTCTAGAGCTGCATAGGTCCCGCATTATTGATCACCTCGAATTCTCAGAAATCTATTTCGGCTTCCGTTAATTTCGTGGCTGAGCACACACTCAGCTCAGCTGCTCAGTCCAAGGTTGCGGATCGAATCCTAACCGCGTTGGCCACACTTTTTTAATATTAGAAAATTACAAAAAAAAGAATTTTGTGTTCTGCGCAGTCTTAGTGCGCGCTGTAAGGCCCCAGGGGGTGGTCGGAATTTAATTGCATCTCTGCAATATGGAGCTCCTCATAGCGCACGCGCCCAGCCCAGGCCTGCGGCTTCAAGCCCGGGCCAGGCCTACAGAGTCCGGCCTTTCTACAGGAGTTCGGCACCTGCCCGCGAAAACACGACATTCCCGCAATAGCTCAGGTGGTTAAGTGCTCACAGAGTGAATGTAGACTCACTCCTAATACTATGTCATCACGACGTAAGAACCCCAGGCGACCTAAATTAATCCGGAGCCCGCCACTACGGCGTCCTTCGTAGCCGAGTCTCTTCGGACACCAAAACGCGCATTCGACTCGAACTACACGAGTATAAGGAGGTAGTCGGCAAAGGCACTCAAATCGCAATAACTCTTGAGCAAAATTTACTGTGATTGTGCAACGTGATTGCGCCATTCTTCTTGTTTCTGTCTTTTTTTTTTTGGCTACGAATGTCAGTTTGTTAACTTCGCTCATGGTTTCAAACTTCGTTTTCATACGCCGCCTGCCACGTTAAAGTGCACTTTGGTTCCTGTTTTGTGTGACCTGTAAATTCCCTCTTCGCCTGACAATAAACCCCAGTTGTTTAGTTCAGCGCTATGTAGTCTTGTCACGTCCCATCCTTTTTCGCTGTTTCCTTCACTTAACCTCTGTAACACTCTCGCCCAACACAGAAACACAGAGACAGCCAAAGTAGCGCGCTTGTCTTGCACGGAGCCGGGATGTGACATCCTGAAACGAGCAGGCATCACCCACGTCAACCTGGCACCGGCTAACCAAGGCCCTCAGCTCCTGCACAACGTCGCATTTCCAAACGTACCCCAAAACATGACGCCGCTACTCCGTGACGGTCGATGTCAAGCACAAGCAAACCATCACCGCAGAGACAGGACATGCATGACCATTTACACGGACGCCACATGCTCTGATATGGGTTCATACGAGTACGCAGTATATGTCCCGGGCAGGTAACGCCGATCACCTACACAGCTGGGCCATTTTCCAGCACTTCAACGTAACCACTCTAGAAATGCAAGCGATAATATATGTCATACAGGAAGCATCTGTAACTCAATAAAACAACCAAACCACTAACATCTACATCTACCGACTACAGCAAAGTCAACCGCAATATACAACAGCAACTACAGGAAACTCACCTGCATGACATTTAAAGTTCAAGTTCAAGTTTATTTTATTTGCATCTTAGATGTGGGTAGGTCCGGGTAAAAAGCGATCGCAGATCACTTGAGGGACCCCCGGACCCCCTTTTACATGGCATACAGCAGGAAATATGAGTACTGTGTAAGAGATTGCAACATCGAAAAATAATCCCATAACCGCAATCCGAGCATTACAATCGCCCTGCGTTGGATACCCGATCATGCTGGAATCGAGAGAAATTAGTTGGTTAATCAAGGGGGCCCGCTAAATTAATCTCCGGACGCCCTCGATCCCGCGGCCAATCCAACACAGCAGAAGACGCCGCAACATACAAAGAGCAAATAGCTGAACACAGCAGAAACACCAGGGAAAGTCGCAAAATTTACCGCAACCCAACCGTCATTCATCATGGAACTTGCAAACGTCATTCGCAAAGTTCAAACCACGGTGTTTGAACGGTGAAAGTTCAAACCACAGTACCGGGGCCAACTTGACACAACGTCATAAAACTAAAGTTTGGGGCCTGTGACAGCCTGTAAAGGAAACAAGAAAATGAAGTTCAGACTACGGTGACATGCGAGAGAGAGAAACACTTAGGGACAAATTAAGCACTCAGGCAGCTCCTTGGCCAGTCGTACCAGGGTTAACGGGGCAGCCAGCTATGCCAACCCGTGTCAGGCCAGGCTTTGACGGGAAAGGCTGCGGGAAGCAGGGGCATTTCAAGGCTTATGGCGTTGTGTGCCTAATGCCACGTATACGTGCAATTGTAGTGTGCCCGCTGTTGCCTTGTACACTACGTAGTCTGCATAGGTGAACCTACACAAGCTCACAAAATTGTTGCATCATGTTCTGTGCATGCATTAGTGTGCTGCGTTGATCTCTGGCGTCAAAAGGAGCAGGCTTTCAAAGGCAAACAGCTACACGCCTTTCCAAGATTCCCATTCAATACTGTTTGGCACTTCTGCTGCTGTGGAATGGAAAGACACGCTACCGCGCATAACAGTATACACGCACATCCTTGAGTGATGTGTAACGCAGAACACTGCTGCAACCCGTCACAGACAAGCAGGTGCTTTTCTGGAGATAAATTCGCATTTCTCGCCAACGACAAAAATTATACTATGGTCGGATACAACTTAAGTCTGCAGTGAAGCTCCGCCCACATTCAGGACCGGCGCACAGAATTCCTCCACGACAAAAAAGTAGGCCGTTGTTAAACCTTCTCTTGTCACATAAACAATAAGCTTATCACGGGAAAAATGTTATAAGCTCTAGGATTTAAACACCTGGCTTGTTTAATAAAGACAAACATCAAAAAGCTTATTTCGTTTACTTTTGTGACCGGTTAGCGGAGTGATACAGTACGCCGCGGACCGTGGCCCAGTGTTAACAACTGCTGTTTTCTTTTTATTAAGTTGTATCCTACTATAGACGTGATTTACCGGAGAACAACAGACGTCACTTACCTGCGCATTTATCGAGAAGAAACCTTTCTTGTTCTCGCCCACTTCAGCGTTGTCTCCACCGGGGATTTTTATGGGCTCATGCGTACACTTAATGCACCCTGTAACACCGCCCAAGCAGCACAAGTAGTCAGTCCAATATTGGAAATACATTGGCAAAGGCTGGCCGTACAAAGGACCAGTGTAAAACCATCCCTCTCCAATATTGGGCCAGTTACTTGCGTTGCTTGGGCGGGAACCTCCGATGACGTAAAACCTTGTCATCGTCGGCTTTGCTTAAGAAGCACTCGGCAGGCGGACGTACTTCGGAAAGAGACGCGCACAGGTCATTTGCGCCGCTTCCCAAATGCTTCTGCTGACAGCAGGCTGAGAAACATTCACCAGGTCTACCACCACAGTCTGCTTCGCGCCACTTCCGTAAAATCGGAGCGTGATCAGGAGCTTCAGTGCGGGCGGCAGTGGACATGCTCTATATCACTATCTGCACTCGCATGCAGCCACAACTCTTCCAGAACAGCTGCAGGCACAGCTTGTTTGGAAAAGCGATATCGGGCCAAGAATTTTCCTGGTCGTTGTAGTGCTCCAGTGGGTTGATCGTATCGTTCAGACGCCGTTGTCGTGGCAACAGCCTCTGCCCCCCCGCCCCCCCCCCCCCCCCCCAACCCACACGGGGAACAATCAGAAAAAAACACGGCTCTCGTCCGCACTGCGCACGGGCACGGCGGAGCCGTGCGCAAATGAGCGTACCGCGTGCAGAGCTTTGCAGAGAAGCTTGCCTTCTGATAGAGGAGCGGGTTAGGAAGCATGAAGGTAACATGCCGGCTCCCTCAGCGTGGGGAAGCACCAAGGAGGCCCTAACTTAGGGCCCCTAGTAAGGGACGTCTCAGAACTGACATCTCAGTGTCCTGAGACCAGGCGTGACGTGGCTGTACGCGACGAAGTTGCAGTTTAGACAGCCCAACGTGAGCTCGAATGTGCCCTAGGTTAATCGAAGTCACTTAATGCGTACGTCGCTTGATAACACAAAAATGCCATAGACAGCTGAAGGACCGCGTCTTGCTTTTCTGTAGGATACTTTACAGATTTGCCGCCGAGTTTATCCCTCTTGGTATTGCTCTTCGTTGAGAAATCTGGTTTGTAAACACCCGTGTGAAATTCGCGAGCTTTAGCGTCGAGTGGTTTTTGCAAACAACGATGAAGGAGAGGTGGAGGCGAGGTCAGCAGGTTGCACTTTCTGGGCACTAACCATTCATTTTTTGAGGGCCAAGTGATTAAATTGAGCGATGTCACATTCAGAAATGAAAGTTGCGAACGTCCCCTTTCCCATCTGCTCATCCTGTTTCGATGAAGTTTCAAGCAGCGGCTATGTACAGTCTTTGTCAAAAGTATACCTCCCAAGTGATCTGCTTCAGA
Organism: Amblyomma americanum; assembly: GCF_052857255.1. NCBI lineage: Eukaryota > Metazoa > Arthropoda > Arachnida > Ixodida > Ixodidae > Amblyomma > Amblyomma americanum. The sequence continues at coordinate 49,890,925 of NC_135498.1, forward strand.
GTCCTGCAGCGTGGCTATTCTTGCATACTCAGGGACCCTAATCGCACGAAGGCGGGAGGAACTTAAGTCCTCAACCCTCCCAAGCTTACGACTGTCAAATCGGCTTAAGAGCCTCGCTAAACGGCTTGTAAGCAAACCCCTTGGACTATACATTTTTGACGGAGACTGTACATCGATTCAATATTGAGGGCGGCTGTTTACGACTCCAACGGCACACAGCATCGATCACTTTTCCGTTAATTAGACACGAAGCGCATCCTCTTTAATTCTTATTCCTTATTGAATATGAGGTAGGTGAGGCAAAACAGGCGCACTACCTCGTTCGTCTTCAAGTTATGCAAAGGGAGTATGCGTATATGCTCGCCAGCTGCGAAAATGCATCGTCACGGCTTTGCAGCTTACATCCAAAATTGGCGTGCTATTGGCAAGAGGAAGATTCCAAACCCTCTTTCAATTACTTAGTTTAAAGGGTACAGAAGGCAAATTGAAGCTAGCCTGAATCTGTCGCGTTCTAATGAGAAATAGGATACCTCAATCGACAATCGAACTGTTGTAAGTTATATAAAAGGCCAAAATGTGAAGTACACGCATCACTACCTCTGGCGACTTTCACAAGGAGAAAAGCCAATAAATTTTTGTTGTTGTTGCCGTTAGTGGATCTCAGAGTCTCGATGACACAGCCCCTATTGTCAGCGATCACGTAGTTTATAATAGCCTGAAATTCATCGGTATCGTCACGATGTTCATCCGTTTGGAAAGGCAAAAACGTTACATTTTGAACTCCATATTTTTCAGCACCGATAATATCATTTGTTGTCGAACGAAAGTGAGCGGACCCACAAAATGCAAGAGAATTCAATCTTACTATACTAACAGAACTTGGACGGAGTGGTCCTTAGGGACCCATTAAAGGAAAAAAAGTTACTGGCGACTGCACCTGTGGTAATGCGGACAGTCAGCGCTAAATAGTCCCATTTATGCTTTTGCAACTGTTGCATTTCTCTGTTAAACACACAGCACAAAACCCTTCGTCGTCCAGTTTTTGTAGTAAATTGGTCCATTGCATTGTAGGTATAGGTGAAATTTTTCTGGAAAAAATAGAATTTTCTAATGTATTGCACTGTCCCTTGTCGTAGCGACATAATTACAGGAAAATCCTAGTGAAGAATACTACGATGCCGCATGAAAATATTATAATACTACTAAATAATCTGCGTTACCGCAGGACGGACCCGCCGCGGTGGCTCAGTGGTTAGGGCGCTCGGCTACTGATCCGGAGTTCCCGGGTTCGAACCCGACCGCGGCGGCTGCGTTTTTATGGAGGTAAAACGCTAAGGCGCCCGCTTGCTGTGCGATGTCAGTGCACGTTAAAGATCACCAGGTGGTCGAAATTATGCCGGAGCCCTCCACTACGGCACCTCTTTCTTTATTTTGTTTCTTTCTTCTTTCACCCCCTCCTTTATCCCTTCCCTTACGGCGCGGTTGAGGTGTCCAACGATATATGAGACACATACTGCGCCATTTCCTTTCCACAGAAACCAATTGTTATCACAGGACGACAAAGCATTTTGTCGGGTTTTGGGCACGACAATGTCGTGTTTTTGACAGGGTTGTTGAGGCTGCTTTCGGCCAGAACAGCAGCTTATTGCACTGCACCTGGGGTCGGGGAGGTCACCTACCTCTAAGCAGTTCCTCAAACTCACTCTTTTGTCCCAAAAGTGGGGTCCGAGAGGGCTTGACGAACTTGGAATGACGCACAGAAGACTTCCGCACACCGGTGCCCGTTGGTGGAAAGATCCAGTAGTCGAGGAACACAAAAAGGACAAAGAAGTAAGCATGTAAAATTTCAGGACATTTTGAAAGCTTTGAAAGAAGCCATTTTCTTTTCGCTTTTTTTTTCTAAAAAAAATGTGACACACTGGGAACACGAACAAACGAGACCACAGAGCTTCATTAAACACATTTACATTGTAACTCAGAGAGAGTAAACAATTATTTTCGCAGCCAAAAAAAAAAAAAAGACGATGCAAAGCCTTTTCAGGGAGAGATGACATGTTGCATAAAATTCAGTCGAAGCAAAGGATTGCATCTGTCTGACTCGTCACTGCTTAGCTGGGGAAATGCTGGCTGGTACACCTTTTTCCGAGTTGAGGTTCGAGTGCACGCACACAAGGCTTTCCACTGAAGATCAGCTCCGTGCAACAGTCACCGTGAGTGGGGTGGGGCACGAGGACGAGTCTTGCGCAGCCCGACCTGCAAGATCTCGACGTCGGGGTCGTATATATGGAGGTGGAAGTAAAGGTCACACAGCCAGGAATAGTGCAAGTAGCGCTCGTTTCCTACAGCAAGACAACGTTCGATCGAGAGTGCGCCGCGACAGTAAAAGGCTGTATAGGGTAGCGCGTTTGCGAGCGATACCATGGCAGTTCCATTGGCAAATACGGAGTCAGGAGGATGGACTCTGTTGGCTGTGAAAGGAATTGCCATTGTCATGAACTTTACCGGGACGCGACGTGGTTTCTGCCTTGCGCCGTTTGCGGAGGATGCCGTCGAGCTGATCAACCGAACTGAGAAGTTGTGCGAGCTGCTGCTTCATTTAGAGTTGCGTATGCGCAAACATATTAAGCTGCTCGGTGAGGGACTTAATGGCAGAGACATCGGCCTCGAAGTGTGCTCTCAGGGTGGTTTGTAGGCTCGTAATTTGAGTAAATTTAGCCTCCCACGTCAGTCGCCGTCGGCCAGTGGAATCCGTGGGTGGTGCCCTGAATGGTGAGGACACAGGAGGATTAGTGTGCGGGAGGGTTTGATTTGTTACATTTCATGCGCCGATGTAGATGGTAGCGGAGTGGCTGACGGACTTGCGTGAGACGAGGAAGGCGCTTGCTGTGGAGTGTCGCTGGGCGGGTGGAAGGGCCTGTGGGCTGGTCTTGACGGGGCCTGACGCCGGAAACGAAGAACGGTGGCGTGCGATTTCCGGCGTGTATACAGTGCAAGGAGATGCTGGTATCCGTTTCGTTACAACAGCAGTGTCTGCTGATGGTGAAGGAGGAAGGGCTGGCAGCGTTTCCTGCGGAAGCCGCGAGGCAATTGGTCACAGGCAGGCCAAGACATTCCGTCACGATGTGTGCCTTGTGGGAGAAAGACTCCTCGGGGGTCTTCGCAGAAGTGCGGCGCGCTTATCGGCTTTCACTTTTTTAGGGCATGCGATAGCCAGCCAGCCGACAGCGAGCCAGTTTTTGCACATAACGGCCCAGGTTCGGTGGGGAAGGATACCGGGCGTCATTCGGTGGAAAAGGCAATCACTGCGCAGGTGAGGGCCCTGGATAGTCAACAATATGCTAGATGATGTGGCGACGCGGCGAGATTGAGGAGTCAGGTTGCAATTCGATCTTGCATGCCAGTGCGGCATCCGAAAGGTCGGGTGGGATGCCGTGGATGACACCTCTCATTGTATCCGAGCAACGTAAGCGCGGACAGAGCGATTTTCGCCGGCGTAGTGATTGCTTTCATTGTGTGTTAATTACGGTATCGGCCGATGCTTGCTTACTTTCATCGGCGACGACCCTTACGGAAATGGTCTATAGACTTCTTATTATTGCCTTTCTATAGATATTTCTTTTTGTCAATTCATAATCTATAGATTGTCTATATATAAAGGTCTACTAAAAGTTTATGGCCATAAATTTATAGATTGTCTATAGACTGTCTATAGGATTTATATTGCTTATAGACTGTTCGGTATAGGGTTTGTCGATAAAGAGTTTGCAGACTTTATTGACAAAATTTTATGTACAGTCTGTAGACTCTCTAAAGAATTTTTTTTGTAAGGGGAGCTTTTAATGCAGCCGGATGCGTACGCTGACATCACCTTCCTCGGAGGGCGTGACGTCAGCAGCGTGGAGGAGGGCGTCGACGCCAGGCATTGGGACCGTGTCACCAGGTTGGCTTTGGTTGCGAGGCGCAGAACAGTTGTTTGGGGCTTCTCACGGCGCTTGATAGGCTACGCTAGAACCCAAGCGGAGTTCGTTCAGTTCGTCGCTGGGGCATTCACGGCGACGTCGTGGTCGGTCTTGATGAGCGAAGCAAGGCGCCCGTCGCAGCCAGGGACGCGGGGCTAACCGTGCGAGCGCAAGACGACCGGGAGGCCCTTCCTGGGTGCGGCGCGGTCAGAATTCGTTCTGGTGTGTCGCAGATCAATGGAAAGGAACGTCCGACCTCTCTTGCGGCTCGGTGCAAACTCAAAAGGATGGGGAACGGAGGAGCGAGAGACTTCGCTAGTGGAGGACGACACAGGCTCCACTCCAGAGTAACGATCATACGCCGAGCAAGCACCGGTCACGAGCCCTGCCCGTCACCGAACGCACCTCGCCTATATCCGTGCCAAATCTCGTCTGCGCTGCCGCAGCTATATATGATCGTCTCCAAGCACCGGATCACAGCAGTGGAATTCAGACGCCGCCTCAAGGCCGCCGGATGAACGGGGGTGTCCAGTTCCTGATTAAATTTGTTATTGACCCTATTCCGTGCACGATCCCTGCTTGACAACGCGAAAAGAGCTCTTTAGCGGGTCCACCACACATCTGCTTTGAATGCTGCTACTACGGATGATTTGCTTTTAGTTTGGTTTTATGGGGGTTTAACGTCTCAAAGCGACCCAGGCTATGAGGGATGTCGTATTGGAGGGCTCCAGATAATTCTAACCACCTGGGGTTCAATAACGTGCACTTACATCGCACAGTACACGGGCCTCCAGCATTTCGCCTCCATCGAAACTGGACCACGGCGACAGCGCCGGGGATCCACAGCTGCGGCTTGCCATGGATGAGTGTGCGGTGATTGTGTTTCTTATGTGAAGAGGATACTGTTAATGATTTACGGTGCGAGAAATGAGCTGGCACGGGCTTGAGCAACTTGTTTGTCAGTGTGTTTGCGCTCAATTTCCCGACAGCATTTGCCCTATGTTCAACTCGCCACACGTTTGTGGCTTTTGCCTTTCACATACGTGTGGTGTTTAGAGCACGATGCTCCGCCTCGGCTACATCCACGGATCTCTAGATGTCATCGATGTCCCACGTCAATGCTGGCGGCTTTGTCATCATTTCTCTGGCTGCTACTGCACAGGCGCGCTGATGCCTCGCCATGCTACCATTACAAGGTGTTATCTTGAGCGCAGTGTCAAGGCGTTCGGCAGCCTCTTGCTCCCACGGGATCACGACGAAATTAGCCAGATCCCTGAAGCATAGGCTATGGGCACTGGGTGGTCGCGTTATTACGAACGCTCGACGTTGACTGCCGCTATACGCAGAGGCCAAGAACCTTCGCCTGAAGAGCTAGCGCTCCAAAGATTAGAGCACCGTTGGCATCATCATCCTCATCCTGACCATGTCCAGCGCAGGAAAGAAGCCTATTCTCTAGTTCTCCAATTAACCCTGTCGTGTGCCAGCTGCGGCCACCTTATCCCCGCATGCTTCCTAAACTCATCCACCCACCCAACTTTGTGCCGCCCCCTGCTTCGCTTGCCTTCTATTGGAATCCACTCCGTTACCCTTAAAGACCAGCGGTTATCGTGCCTTCGCATTACATACCCTGCCCATTTCTTTCTCTTAATTTCGAACAGAATGTCATTAACCCGCGTTTGTTCCCTCACCCACTCTGCCCGCTTCCGCTATTTTGACGTTACATCTGTAATTTTTCTTTCCATAACTGGCTGCGTTGTCCTCAACTTAAGCTGAACCCTTTTCGTCAGCCTCCACGTTTCTGCCCCGTAGGTGAGTACCGGCAAGATACAGCTGTTGTATACTTGGCATTTCTTAATCAGCATGGCTCCTCTTATGTTCAACCCTTTTGTTATCCTCTATGTTTCTGCCCCACAGGTGAGTTGAGTACAGCCCCGTATGGAAAGCTTTTCCAACATCCCTCGTTTCTTTATATCGTGAACAGGGACGACACAGAACGACCACGCGGCCTCAACACGCGCCTCGGTGCGACCGGTGTCCACCTAGCGTGAGCGTCAATTAAGAGAGCGCGCTTTGTTGTTCATTCAACAGCCTACGTCAGCCAGCGGGAAAGCCTCGCGTCTGTGTCTGAGGCGCAGCGGGTTCTCCTCGGTTCCCCCCAGCGCCATCCATCACGTCATCAAGCAGCCGCTGATGCGCGCTGAGCACACAGGGCGTTCCTCGCCTGACGTTTTCAATGGAAACGGGTGCGGGACCCCGCTGAGCCGTGGCGGGATCACTTACAGCGCCCCCGAGAGAGTCTGCTTCTTTGCTGACCAACTCACGCGACGGGAGGGCGAGGGCAATAGTAGTGGTAGACAGGCAGGGGGATGCGCGGAGACTAGGAGATGCACTGGAGTTGAACACCGCCGATCTACACAAACAAGCCTTGGCAACTTTCCTGGTGGCTCTCGTTTCACTGCGAATCTCCTAATCCTATGGACTGTTTATCGTCCAGATAAAGCATGAAACCATGAGCAACCTTGGGACGTCCACACTGACATTTCTGGGAGAGCGAGGATACGAGAGGATGTCGCAGCTAAATACATGCATGCAGTGTGCGGGTTTTGAGCATTAAGCAGACAAATTGAATATTAACCAGTGTAAGTGTTTCAATTAGATCCCCTTTGCTGTCCCTTCTGTGGAGCAAAGCCCCCAATCTACCACTGCACCTGGGAATGCCCGCACTCTCCTGGCTACCTTCCTATACCTCTACCCACGACTTCTTCCTGGGACACTGCGCTGAGCAGCTCAGACCCGCAAGAGCAGCGGCGGCTGATCCAGCGGGAAATCAGTGTAGCGCGATCAAAATGGAGCCCTGCGGAAACTACCTCCACCGTGAGGAAGTTACCTGTATAAGAGAAAGAAAACAAAGATTACGGAGCGCAGTACCGAAAATAATATTTCATCACCTCTTTTCCACGTAGCCTGGAAGTTACGTTCACGTTCACGAAGTTACGCTCCGCGAACTTTTGCCCACTCTTTTGCCAAACTTTTGCCCAATGTCTTCATGCCCGAGTTTACAGGGCGTGGCATGTTTCCGCTGCGATGATATCCTTGTCTGAAGTGACATGGACACCAAATCTCGTCGACCGAAATTCCCCCCATCACCTTCCCCCTGCGTACCCTTTCAGTTTATACTCTACAACAATTGCAGTGCAAAGTACAATATGATCCCAGTAGCTAGCTTCCTACCTTCCCATTTTCATTGCCCTACGTAATACTCCTGCTCTGAGGTCCGGCCTATCTCGATTGTGAGCTGACTTGATATCGGTCGGCTGGCACAACAATCGTAACACCACCGCTCCATGCATGCTCACAGCTCCGTGCAGGTCGGCCCGAGGTGCGCACGGCGCGGCGCAGGCGGACTTCCGGACAGAGGAGGGCGTTCCAGGAACGGCCACTGGGTACCCTGGAAGTCGCGTTCCTGGAGAGCTCACTCACCGTGCTTATTTCTGCACCTCTCTATTGCTTTTTTCCCCTCGCACTTTCTTTTCTTTCCCACCCCTCTGGCTTGTTTGCAACGACAAGCCAACGTCCACTCCGCCAGAAAGTTTTTACCGCGCTCGGAGGTAAAGTATCTGGCCGGGGCGTGGAGGTCTGCCGCAGGCCCGCACGGAGGGTGCAGAGGGGGAAGCTTAAAGCGCGACTTGTTTCGAGGCTGGCGTTAGTCGTCAGTGCTTAGGAGCGTATTATTGCCTCCGCATGCCATTGTCTGCTATGGCTTCTGCTTGCGGAGGCGTTTTTCGCGCGGAAACCGGGGGACGGAGCAAAACATGAGGGACTAGGCGCGTCGCAGTGTCTAGCCGCAAACAGGAGGGGACGGCGGAGTTGATGATGTCAGGAGGGAGTGTGGGCGGGTGTAAGTGGCTTCCTCCGAAGCTGCTCGAGTGTGTTCGATTGCTGTGTCACGCTCTATTCGTTCGTTTTTGAGTCGTCGTGCGCGGGTGAGAATAGGACTTGGTGCTATTGCTGCTGTAGACGGCGCTACGCTAATGTGGCGGGACGTGCGTGTTTGTGAACCTTCGTCTTTAGTGATACTTTGGTTTGGGCTAGTTCGTTCATAGTCTAAAAGAACTCGGCTTAAGCTCGCTCGATATTTACTCTATCCTGCGCGGTGCTCTGAAGATACGACAAATGAAACGCGTATGAAAAACTAGTTTTGGTAAGAATAGAAAGCATGCTATAGAGTATCGTATCCTGATGAATGAATGAATAAGAAGTACTTGCAACTGGGCTTGTTGGTGCATATTCGTGAAAGACATAAGAGCGCAAACTCGCAACACGGACGAGGAAGGGAACAGGACTAGCACTCGTCCTGTTCCCTTCCTCGTCCGTGTTGCCAGTTTGCGCTCTTACGTCTTTCACGAATGAATGAATGTTTATTTCAGGCAGACAGGTACAAGAAAAAAAAGTACACATCTGTCTAAGAAGCTGACAAAAAGGCACGGATGCCTGACGAGTGTCAGCCTCTCAATACTCACAACACCTCAGCATAGGGTGTGAAGAGAAAAATAGCGTTGCGATGCTCGGCATCATAGGAAAACTACAGCGTATTTACGCGAGTTAGTGACCAGCTGACGATCCACTCTTCGACTCACATCACCAAAATAAACCTGCTCTAACGGCAGCTTTTCTGGTAGTACAAGTGGGGAAGTGTTCAGAAAAGCACAGAAGAGTGACGTTTGGAATTTTGCTTTCTATATCTTCAAGAAAGGGTTGAAATTAATTTCCTACGATCCGCGCGAAAATCAGGGGAAAAAAAAGTACAGCTGTCCTCCAAGAACTCAGAAAAAAAAACACTACATCTAACGTCACCCACGAGATGGATAATAACTATACCCAACCTCAGTGCTTAAACCAGCGACACGGGCCAGGGACGCTTGTTAAACTTTTTGCCTCTTAATCTCTTCCATGTCCACCTCCTATGTTCACGCGTGCAGAGGGCGCTAAATCACTGCGCGCGTAAACTGAAAACACCGATGACCCCCAGCACACACGGTACCCACAAGTGCTGCCCGGACGCCCTTGCTGGCCCCGTTTCGGCAGCTACCCATCAAATGCACGCATGATATGGGAGTGGCACCGCATTACACCGCCAGCATTCAGCACGCCAGACCACAACTGCCCTAAGACTTCCACGCAGTACCTCTTGGGACAGTTGGCTCGCTACACCTTCAAATTAACACTAACAAATTCCACTCCCGCTCCTCATCTATCATCCCTACGTTGCGCTGCAGGGACAGAAGTTGTGTACAGGGTGTTAAAAATAAAATAAAACGTCTCCCTCTCTCTCTATTTCATTTTCGTAGTAAGTTCGCAAGCTAGCGCACCCGGGGGCGAAATATAGTTGCACGCTTCTCTTGGTAAAATGTTCACCATAATTCCTTAGGAGCCACTCTGAAGTGAAAGCGGAATTCCTGCTAGGCATCTTTAATTGCAGGATGGCTGCTATCCGTGCAGTGCCACACAGGCGCGGTATACCGACGGCCCACAGATGCTTTGCCTGAGAGTGCTTGTAAAACACGCGCCTGCTGCTCCTGGAAGCTTTCATGTACGCGTCCTCTATTATTTGTTTCTTCAGTGCTTGCTGTATACGTGGATGAACTGCGCGGAAAAGGAGGCCTCATTAGCGAAAGTTGTTTTCAGAGATGGCTGCTGTGGATGCGTGTTTTGCTTTTAATGTGTAAATTCGTCAGCCTACACTCCTGTTTCTGTACCTCTAGAACACAATTTTAATGCATAACCCAGTGCCATGTAACGAAGACTGCACTTCTGCCTTTTCCTGTATAACTTGTTTTATATCTTGCAAACAGCGTACCTCTGAAATGCGTTTCGCTCTGCCAAGGCAGCTTGGAAAGCAAAGTGGGTTGTCTTTAGTGCCTGGCCTCACCAAGACATTTTTGCGGCGCCTCGCTTTTGAGTATTCCTAAAACAGCCGCATTATCGTCCAGAGTGTTCGTTATCATTGGGGTAATGGCAGAAGGATGAGGTGATGTCCACGATATTTGGTATGTAATTAAGAAGGTAAACAGTCCGCATTCAAATGACTAAAAGCAGGCTCGTCGCTCCTCGTCGGCGGTTCTAATGAAGCTCCCAGGAGCGGTAACTATATACTTTCGAGCTGCACTAACTGCTGTCAATTACGGTAGAGCGACATACACGTAGGTGAAACGTGGGCTCATGCCCAAGACAAAAAAAGAAGAATGTAGAAGAAAATAAAATGTTTTCAGTCCCTGTTTCTGAACAACAGCCCCATATCTCGCAAAAAAAATGAAAATCACTGGACGGTTGTGACTGTGCAATGCGAAAGAATACTTCACTAACATCTTTGTTTACAGGCGCGAAAACAGACCCAACACAAGGCAGAAAGACGGGACGGAGCGCTCCGTCCCGTCTTTCTGCCTTGTGTTGAATCTATTTTCGCGCCTGTAACCAAAGATGTACAGTTACCAACTTGCCCAGCAAGTCTTTCTTTCTCTAACATGTTCTGTTCCTTTCTTCTTTTTCTTTTCTCGCAAAGTCAGACATTCTTAGGTGCATCCGGACTTGTCCAGGACAACAGTGATACTCTGCAGTGGGTTTCGAACCGACCACCTCCCGCAGCCGAGGCGCACTCCAAAGCCATTGGGCCACCCGTCGTCTCCCACACTCTCTCCCTCTTCCATCTCCTACTTTTCCTCACCATCCTCACTCCAAACAGTGGAAAGGGAATTTACACCTCTTCACTTTTCGATCTACGAACCGACGCAGATGGCAGGTGTAAATGGGCAGGTGGCGCTGCGGACGCCAACCACCACGGCACAAAATTGAGGAACGAGCTAATAAAAGCTAACGCCCTAAAAGGATCTGTCGCCCTCCCCTCCTTTCGTAGCAAAGAAGCATTCTCAGGGAATGTTAGAATGAATGACCATTAACGGTCTTGCTAGAGGCTGCTCCACTGCGGTACACCGAGTTCATCATCCGCGACCAAACAGGGATCGAAATCCCCGTGGTAATATGCGTGAGAACGGCGTAGATATGACGCCGGATATGTTGCATGTACTACGTGCGCAAGCTCGTGGTGATATGCACAGGCGCAGGACTCGTACGGAACATATGGAATCGATATGGACAATACGGATAGGTTGGAATGCATACGAACTACGCATGAACTCAAGCACATCGTGCGGGAACATTAGAAAAACATGGAAGCAGAAAACAAAATTAAACCGTACGGAAAACGCACGCAATGATTGCGAATTTCCGCACATTTTCAAGATTGTAGTGTACGCAGCTCACACAAAAAATTTCAATAAGGTCCTATGAAAAAAATTCGGCATATTTCATTGTTTAAAACGGTTCGCTACCTCCTGCGTAAAACCATTCCTCAGTTTCCATGGTGATAGCTATATTAAGCGTCATTCTTCTATAATCAGCATGGCTACTCGTCCGTTCTGCATTAAAAAAGAAATATAACTAGCAGGCAGGTAGCTTATTTTCATTCAGGACTCAACAGATTTCAGTTGAACTATACGTAGCTAGCAGACCCGGATATAATAAGACGGATGCATACCTAACTCTCCGCGTGTGATTTTGTTTATGCTTGCCGGGGATAACTTCCCCGGTTTTGGCCAGTGATGACAGGCGCTGCGGAGGATGAAACGCTAAAGGAGTCGAAGCCGCATTATGGGCTAGAGCATTAACATCAACTACAAACATGTACACAGAAACAGAAAGGGCACCCTGATCATTTGCGAGGCATGCAGTGTACCCAGAAGCTATATAATCAGGTTAAACTATACAAGCAGTTGCAGCTCTGCGAAATGAAGACCGTATACTCTCGTAAAAAGTAGCCCTACACTGATACGTGCCAGTTTACTGCATATATTATACACAGTCTCCGAATAGAATGTGATAGATATGCGTGGCAAGAAATAGGCTCGGCGCTGGAACTGGGCTAACGCATGCAACCTGATTAAGTGCACACTCATCCCTGATACTCGAGAGCTCTCTCCGAGCCCCCACACCGTTCCAGTTTCCGTCATACCTTACATATTCCAGTTGTTGTTGTTGTTGTTAGCCTATCAATTTCTTACCTCCTGACATTTCTTCTTCTTTTACCTGGGAATTCCTGGGTCCGCGAGTGGTGAAGCAAATCCAAAGCCAGCAACGTTCTTCTCTGACCCGCACAGCGGGCTGCACATCAACTCTTGCTTGCGCAGAACGCACGGCTCCAAACGCAGCACTCAGTCAGTGTGTCCAGGACAGATGCGCGTATATACGGCAGGTGAGTATATATGGTAGGGGACGGGGAGCAGTCTAAAAAGTTTACGCGGCACTCTCAGCGGGCATCTCGCGAGCACATACACGTAAGCTGCCACCGTTTCTACCCTTCACCATATACATATACGTATATGCACAGACCTGTCACCGACGCACTGCATATCCCAGCCTCGAAGACGGCGTGCTGTGCGAGGAATCATTTCTTTTCGCGCCACGCGAGCGCTCTGTGCCTGACACATCGTCTTCGTGGATGCGGCGAAAAAGGTGAGGGGAGGTTACCTTTTTTCTTTTCTTTTTTTTTGCACCTTTGGGTTATGCAGTCTTAGCTCGCAACAAAGGTGTCAGCGTGAATGCAAGCCCCCCGCAGCTGCGGCCTTCGCGGAGCCTTCTAGTTTCTTGTTTTTTTTTTTTTTGCTCCTGCCGGTCGAGCTGTAAATATTTTCGAGAGTCGGAGGTGTTGTCCGGTCGTGACAGCCTTCTTAGGCGCGCAGGTGCGGTTCGACGAAGACGGTGCGGCGGCGACTGGTGAGCGCAAAGGAGAACGGCGCTCACCTGGAAGTAGCGCGCCGAGGAAGGGAATAATTATAATGCTTTAGTGAACGAAGTACGTGCTCCAGCGGGACGACGCGCTGTGGTATTGGCAAGGTGGAGACATTGATTAGAACTGAGTACGAAGAGCAGCGTTTCAATTCCTTCTATTCTTGAGGGGTTAGTTTGAGCACTCTGTTCTATACACTCTAAACACGAATACGCCTATACAGGAGCAAAAACAGGAGTAAGCTGTCCTATAGCGGATCTCCTTTTATAAAAAGGGAGTGTGCTAGAGGACAATTTACTCCCTTTTTTACTCCTTTCTGTTTAGAGTGTAGTAACATGGCGTATAATGCGGTACTATTCAAGCCCACATTCACGGAAATATCCATTTGTCCTCCTGTTGCCAGTGGACCACCTGCCACGATGGTCAGGTGGCGACCTGTTATATATATATATATATATATATATATATATATATATATATATATATATATATATATATATATATATATATATTTCTATGTGTAATTAACATCTGGTTAAACCCAAGGATATGGCTGCTTCGCAGTTAACAGGTGTTTGCCATCTGCCAAAGGTTGTAATTACGTCACAAGATCACGTGGCCTCGGTGGCAGGTGTTCTACCAGGTGTGCCACCAGCTTTTCCCCACCGAACAGCGGCGCCGACAACCCCGGCGACGCCTGATTGTCTGCAGGACGGGAGCCGTGGCTGATATGTCAGCACAGAACGACTGCATTAAGTATTGTGCCGTGTATCAGCTGGGCTTGATACATGCCACGCAACACACAGAATACACTTGCTATATACCACTGTAATCAAATAGCTATGTCATGCATGACAAAGCTCAAGCACGATAATCAGTGCACAACAATGTCCACACAGAGCTAGCGCATCTAATTCGCATTTGGCCTAGCTACGCAAGATTTACCCTCATTTTTTGCTATCTTGTACCAACACTTTAACGAAGCCTTATGCGCTCTGTGCATGTCGAATTAGTGCAGTAGGATTAAAGGGCCCTTGCAGCGGCCATGATATTTTTTCAATGCATCGAACAGAATAATAGATGTGTTGCGGATATCTGGAAGTCAGCTGCTGTGCACAACGAAACTCCTGTGGCGGCCTGACCTAGCTGTTTTGGTGGCATAAATTAGCTGCAGCACTGCAAACTTGCAGAGCTGAAGAAATCTCGTGCTTCTTTCCTGCATGCTCCTGCCATGCGTGGGGATTTAGCACACCGCTGCCAAGGCACTGCTTGGCAAGTGTTTTATCGTAAATATTAGTGCAAAAGCACTATTCCGATCGCTAAACCCTGAGCAAGATCTTGCGATGTTTGTATGCTTGTGGTGTCTGTGCGTTTCTACCAAGTGAAATAAATAAATAAATAAAATTAAACCAAATAAATATCCACGACAGGGATTCGAACACGAGGCGGGGCCAACAGACAGACAGACAGGTCTTCAAATTGAAACGGCTGTTAAAAACGACCCAATGAAGATAATTTGATTAAACTTCGCACACTGTACCAGTATGTTGTCCGCCCCAAGTGGTAAAAATACTGCTCCTGTGTATACCCCGATACAGAGCAGATATTTGTGCCCAAAATAGCCAAGTTTCGCTACTTTTAAAAGGCCGCCGATCAAATATACCACTCCGCGAACCCAAATTCTGGGACCATTCGATACTATAAAAAATTTATTCTATATGTAGGCCAAAAGAAACCATCCTAAAATAAGTAGTTCCTTCAGAGAAGTAATTTAAGTAGGCCATATCAACGAAACTACCAAATTCGTCATCTGCAAAACTGCCTCTTGTCCAGTTGATAATGCAGCTACACTACAGACGTAAGCATCAATTGACAGAGTTTACCTAAGCTTTCGAATGATGCCTACATTGTGCTGCTTGAACGAGAACAATGCGCGGAATGCTAGCGCGAGCGTAGCCTAAACTGGAGCATTCGCGCTGCCAGAATGGGACCCCCGCCGACAGCAACAATTTTGTGGTACTCATGCCGTTAATAATAATTCTTTTCTGTCTGGAGCTGATGTCTGGAGCACAAAAAGTTGGGTGAGTGGTTTCGATTCCACCTTTCGGGCAAACACGTGCAAATTTGTCACGCTCGTATCGATTACAACTTTTCACCGTCATTTTTGAACTCAGTCAGGGAGTGTTCGGTGATTGTTATAGTTTGTCAGCAGCCTGTAAATATTGTACATTGTGAATAAAGCATTCTGTTAGTCAGCGCCGCGTTTGTATCGCCTCGTTTTATTTTGTCTTCGTTTTTCACACTGTAGAAATGTGGTCGCTTTCAACGAAGACCTCAGACATGACTAGCCATGAACCGCCAGATGTTCTAGAGCCGTGAAGTGAGCCCCTGACAAAAAATTAAAAAAAGAAACAGGTCTTTATAAAGAAGGCTAGTTCGAGAATGCGCAGGGCCACTCATTCTTTGTAGTATTAGTGTCACAAAAATTTGCGCACGGGCGCGCGCATGAGGAGCCGGTCTGCGCATGCACGAGGCGAGACGCGCGCGCAGGCGCGAGCGGGGGGGGGGGGGGGGGGGGGGGGGGGTGCACATACCTGTGTATATCGATACATCAGATACCGGCACCTGCACTCAGGCGCTCACGCGTGCGTAGGAAGCGCATTGTGGCCTACAACAATCGGAGGACCGCAGGGCTCTAGGAGACATTTTTCTTCGTGGCTTCAAGTTGTTTCAGGTTTTCCGAAACACTTTTTGGAATCCTATCAGTTTAATCTTCTCAAACGTTCTTGTCCACGGCTTGACATTCTGTCAGCCGGCTCAAGAGGGGGAGATGGCCAGTACCAGGTGCATGGAGGGGTATTACCCTCGACGCGTACGCCTAGGAAGTGTTGGCTGAGCTGCGTGACGACGGTCGGGAGAGGGGGGGGGGGGGGGGGTGTACTTTTCCAGAGATCAGGCTGATACTCCTGTCACACGGGCACTTGTAAGGCCTTAGGAATTAAGGTCATTTGCCCCAAAGGCGCGTGACGCGCATCTACACGGCAAAGCGTCGAGACCTCTGCGAAAAAGCTCTGTAGCCGAAAAGGCGGCCGTCAGCGGCAGTAAAGTTGCTTAAAGGAGCAACCCAGACGGCAGCGCCAGCTAGTGAGCTCAAAGAATAAAAAATTGACGCAATTTTTAGTTTTGGAAACGTAAAAAAATATCTAATTTATCTTATTTCAAGGTTAATTTTGCGTTACAGTGCACTTAACCGTAGAGGAGGCTATGAAACATGCCACAGGTGAGGCATAGTTTTGACTCACATTATATGAGAGGGGCTGCTGCATTGTGTTGGGGGCAGCTTCTGGCTTGTCACACAACGTGCAGTGTGCGGAAATGCGTACTTGCCGCAGTAGCCTTGTTTATTCAGTAGCAGCAGTTAAAATGGGCATTTGTACGAGATCCTCTTTTGACTACCCGAGTGTTGGGAACGTAGTGCTCATGGGACTCTGTTTGCAGGAGGTGGTCACGAAAGCACACTGGCCAAGGTGCCATACCCTGGACATTCTACTGGGAGCTACCCAGATTTTCGGGAAGCCTCCCAGTAAATGACCGCTCTCTGGCGGAAGAGAGTAGCTGCCTACCTGTCAGCACAGTCGAAGAGGTAATTTTCTTGGAAGAATATGAATCTCCATCTGCAAGGACGACTTCTCAAGCTTTGAAATCTGTACAAATATAAATACCAGGCTAATACAGAATAGAAAACTGCTCGTGGCAAAATTCGCTGCCCTTTATTCAAGCCAGAAATCCAGCTAGATTTTTATTGGTTGGAGTCTGAAGCCGCACTGCACAACAAACCACTGTTCATAAGTTGTTCATGGAAGGCTTTGTATCGTTTATTTTGGATGACGACGCCTTTACGTATGTTATGACATGAAGGTGCATCAAACATATGAATGCAAGATTGGTAAATCACGCTTAGTGGCTAGTTAAAACATATCAGCAGGTGATCACAGCTCTGTTTGTTACTGAGGTGTAACGGACAGAGGCTCATTTCAGTTGTAACACACTTGTAATGGCGGACAAAAAGATAACACCTTTACATACGTTATGACATGAAGGTGTATCAAACATATGAATGCAAGATCGGTAAATGATGCTAAGTGCCAAGTTAAAGCATATCAGCACGTGATCACTGCCATGTTTTGTACTGAAGCGTAACGGACAGACTGACAGAGGCTCGTTTCAGTTGTAACACTCTTGTGACGGCAGACAAAAAGATGGTTTACCACTGTAAAAATAGATATGTTTTCATGGACAACACTTATCAGAGCCTTGAAAAAAAGCATAACTTGAGGGTTATTTGTTCAATTTCTTTGCGAGCAATTGCTTGACTTTCTGTTAATGTTTCATAATTGTTTCAAACGCTCTTCATACAGGTTATCTCCGCCATGGAGACTGGCGACGTATATGAAAGCTCATTTGAACTTGAAGCAACGACTGAGGCAGCTGGTACATGTGCTGCTGCAGAAGACCCTGCTGCACACGAGCGTCAACCACACTTGCGGGGCACAGCAAGCACTGCCACAGTTGTGGCTAGTACCAGCCGCCAGCAGCTGTAGCGGAAGCGACCACTTTCGGCAGCCCAAGAAACCCAGCAATGTCTGATAGCGGAGCAGCGTCTCCTGCGGCAGGATCTCAAGGAGTATAGAGAAAAAAAGCTTCAGCTTCGTGAGCGACAAGTGACAGCTGAAGAAGACCTCGTTCAGGTGCTGAAGGACTTCCTGAACAAATAAAATGTATACATCTCAGCTTGCATTCAAGTACATGCTACTATTGGGCCACAGGCTGCGTGAAAGGCACAAGGCAGTGTTGCGATACAGTACTGACAGCTGTGCAAGTTTAACAACAAAGCGACCAAAAGTACCTCAAAAAAGGCAAGGGCGAAAGAACAAGACAAAATTGATGTGCACTGTCTTGCACTAGCAATAACTAATCGTGAAAGTACTGATACTGTATACAATGACATTTGTTCACACAAGACGCATATTGACACATATATCCATATCAGTGCTTGTGTGTCTTGCACGAGGTTAACCATGTCCAGATCATGCCACGTCAGAAATCGCCCTGAAGGAGTGCTTCTCACACCAATGAAATTGAGTGGGAAAACCCACTGAAGTCAGTTAATTAACCTGGCTGTTCAGACATCTACGTTAAGAAGTTGACGTGACTGGGGTAGCCCATTCTTCTGATGTTGTTTGTGCAAGAAAACCACTCCTTCACGAAGGTTTGCAGTGGAATGCAGCAAGACACAAAACTAGACCTGCTGCAGTCCCACATTGGCATCAAATGCTATCTAGGATTCCTCCTGTTAAGGGCCATTATGCGGGAAGAGTTTCATGTGAGATTCCCCGTCAGGGCTAAATGGCTCACATGAAACCCTTCCCGCATAATGGCCCTTTAGCCACGCTCGAACACATGCTCTGGTCTTGCGCAAGAATTGAAGACTCGGCGATCAAGGACGCGTCCAAGTGGGAGGCTGCACTTCGCAGCCCGGAACTGGATGAACAATTCTGGGCTGTCCAGCAGGTTCACGACGTGGCCGTGAGGCTTGGTCTTCCGGTCCCGACGTGGGAGCGGCCCGCTTTGCGGTTACTTATCACTACTTGCAGGACCCAATAAAGTTTTCCATCCGTCCATCCCCGTCAGGGCAAACGCCTGGTCGCAAAGGATGATCGTGGGCACAGCAGTGCCATTAACCACTGTGACCGGCGTCTCGAATAGCGGCCCTTCAACTGTTTCAGCCAGATCCGATTGACTTTACACATGGGAGTCGTGGCACCGTCCTGGGCTGCCTGCAGAAAAGTACCGAGACTGGTATTTATGGTCCACAACGGCCAGAAGGATGACGCTGTTCTGTTGGGAGTGCGTAAGAGAGAGGTGGGAAGGAGGCTAAGTCCGACGGTCCAAACGGGGTATTTGCGTGAGCTCCGCAAAGGTGTGCGCCCGCTCCCTCGAGAATCCTGGATCGAGACTGTCTGTACCTGCACAAAAGAAACGAACATTTTCTATGCACAACGTTACATGATGAAAATATTTAGCGTGTGTTTAAGAGCAGTAGATCAGATCGAGCCTTCAGCGTGGCGGCGCCGTGGCCACCGTGGCAGCTGCCGGCGGCGCGGCGCGCCGGCGAAACCGAGTGGGGGAGGAGTGGAGAGGGGGAGAGAGTGAATCCACGTCCAGGGACGAAGACGAAGAAGGAACGCCCAGCGAAACGCAGCGGCGAAAGACTGACTTTGCAATTCTACTGAGCGATTTGCACTCCGCCAGCTGTAGCTATCGCGTCACTCCAGGTTTAACCAGATGCTAAACCTCAGCCATTTTTGCTTTCTCGCTCGCTGGCTCCAAACGACGGGCTGGTCGCGCCTGAAAGAACAGCATGCATGACCGGCTTAATTAACATCAGCAGCGCGTGATGTTGCAGCTTTCAGGTGACTGGAAATGTTGACGCGTTTTTAAAAAGAACGGTTTGGTGCGCGGTCGCAGACTCTGCGGTCCCAAGCCTGTGTATGATGCGTGCGGTGAACCTTTCTGTGCAGCAGTGTCCGGACACCTTCGAGATGTGTGCAGGCTCAGGTTGGAGGCGAGTTTAATTCTTTTGCGGCTCGTTTCTTCACTGTCTGTTGGTTTCGAGCACTTGGTGCAAGCATCGAGCTTGACATCCCGCTTCCTCATCGCCAGGTAGTGCGCGCAGTGACGTGTACACGCTCAGCGCGTGAGCTACTTCGGACAATATGCGGCCGGCTGCATCATATGCGGCCGGCTGCATCATATGCGGCCGGGTGCATCAGCCAGGCCGCTTGCAGTGTGCCGCGTGCGGAACTATATTAGAGACAGGGCGCTACGTACACGCGGCTTTGTGTATACAGTGTTTTTTATATTTTGTAAATTAGGCAAATGGTAGTCGCTAGCGCAGTTTGTTCTCGTACAGTGCCTGACACTCGCGTGTATGGCGCAGATTTGTTTACTTTTTGTGTACACAACTCTCATTTGACAATTTTCTCAATCGCTTCCCCACGCTGGCCTGTTTACCCTGCACGCCGTACTGCTCTCGGCGGCACTGTTTCGTTTAGCACTCGTATGATTTCCAGGGAAAACGACAAAATATAATCTTTTACTGCTTCCTGGCGGCATTCTTGCAGCTATTATGGCGCCCATAGAGGCATCAGTAAATCGACTTGCTTGTTTCAAAGGGCGTATGTTGGTTCTTGTGGGAATCAAGATCGAACGCCTAGCAAGCAAGCAAGAATGCACTGGCGTTATGAGCTTTGCTACCAGTGGCGTCCGTCTACGGCAGGCTAAACTGTATAATAGAGAGAGGCGGGCTAGTTGGCGACTAGTAGTAGAATGCATCTTGAAACCGCGGAAAAAGACAAGGGACGAGGAAGAAACCAACAGGACAGAGCGCGGAATATCAACTGGTTTATTACAACGGTGCGTCACATTCATACAATCATCGCAATCGCACTGCAACCTGACAAACGATCATCACGTAACACTGGTGCGCAGGCGTGTGCCGGACATCATGCTATCCAGATATGAACACCACTTATCAGATAAGATTACCGAGGTTTTGCTGACACACGAGCCGGATTCCTTCTTAATATAGTAGGGCTCGTGCACTTCTCTCCTTAGTTTAGACGCGAATTTTTTCAAGATTATGGTCTCGCGGAACCGAGGTGCGCAACCACGGCAGTGCCGACAATAGTCGCACCGTTGTAATAAACCAGTTGAACTTCCGCGCTCTGGCCTGTTGGTTTCTTCCTCGTCCCTTGGCTTTTTACGAGGTTTCAAGATGTCTTCTACTTACTACAAGGCTCAACTGCCCAGAAGCAAACGCTGTGAACAGCAGGAAACGGGGTTAGAAACGGTCAGCAGGAACAGCAGGACATAGGAAGGCGTTTCTGCAGGCCGGACAGACGCCGCATTCACTCAGTAACGCGGGTCATGTCTGAAGACTTGCCCTGAGGCGTCGAGTCAGGCATGTGTGCAGAGCAGTTTGACTCTAAAAAAATTGCTGAGGGCCTAGCTCTGTTAGGCCAGAATATACCTTGCGAAAGCGCGGCGACTTCTGGATCCGAAGAGTTAATATATGAAACCCGTGCATTCAAACTTGAGCCGTCGTGGCGGAGTGGTAGCGTTTCCGCCTCAAACGTCAAAGGCCCTGTTTCGATTCCCAGCCTCGACACGGTTTTTTTTTTATTCAGTGAGTGTGCGGGGGTTCCAGTGGCTCCCATCATAGCCAACAACGTACCTCCCCAGGAGCGCCCAGAAAGGATGGAAT
This sequence comes from Amblyomma americanum, assembly GCF_052857255.1. Taxonomy (NCBI): domain Eukaryota; kingdom Metazoa; phylum Arthropoda; class Arachnida; order Ixodida; family Ixodidae; genus Amblyomma; species Amblyomma americanum. The sequence continues at coordinate 49,912,049 of NC_135498.1, forward strand.
GTCCTTGTCCCAGTATAACATTTATCGAACATTTCCAGGCCGTAGAGGCAAGACATAGAAACACAAGCAAAAGGGAAGTGCGCCCACTAATGTCCTAGAAACGTTTTTCGAGGGTGTTAAGCAGAAACAAAAACAAATCATAGCATTTTGGTCCCAGAAAGGTAACTGGGAGAACGTTTTTGGGACCAATGCTTTTCAACAAAATATACAAATTGACTCCTCGCTCCCTTTTCTCTCTCCCTCGCGCCAAAAGCTACGGTGAGAGAAGGTTTTGCGCTGGCACTCGCCGTTTTGAGAGATCAGACAGTTTTGTTCGAACAGCCGAAGGAAACGCAGTTCACCCCGCATCTCTCTCGTGGGCCGTCGGCTCCATGCTGCAGGCAGGCGACGGCGGTCTGCCTTTTCATCGCATCGCCGGGAGCGGCGGTCACCAACGTGCCCGTCTTCAATACTGTTTCCAACTTCAGCACGGTGCGGTGCTCGCTGCAGGCATCTCCAACTACCAGCAGTCCTAGTTGCGCCGCTGTCTAGCAGAGGCGCAGTAATGGGCCTCCCGTCGCTCGCTCGGCTTCCTCGCTGGACGGAAGCCATCTTGCGCACACGTATTCGCGCAGCTTCTAGCCGCTCGCGCGCAAGCCCCAGCGCACAGCAGCTCTTGCTCTCATCACTGGGCTGTCGTGAACTTCGTAGCTGCGGATTCATGGCAGCTTTTCCGCGCACCTCGGCGTGCCCACATAATTCCTTTTGGAACTGGTGCAGCGGCGCGCGGCGCATCGCAAGTCTTTTGCACAGCTTCACGGCCCTACACCATAACGGCGCTCTTACAGGCGTCGTTCGCGACAGCGGATTTCAAGGCCATGGGCGACTCCCAGCGCGCACTCTGCATCCCTCAGCGCCTCCGACGACTGTGGCGTGTTGATGGTGGCAGCGTGGCCGTCCACTGCGGTCATAGGCAGGAGAGATCTTCGGAAGCCCACCAGACTCTTGCTGCGAGTGCCCATGAATTAACCTGCTCTACCTACATTGCCGTCCTGTCGCAGCGGTATAGTTTGTGTTGTGTTCGCGTCGCTGACTTTCAACCCACCCCCACCGGATTACTTGTGCCTTGATCACCTTGATCTCGCCTCCCACGCCGTATTATGCCGCACGCGTGGTCTGCTGTACCATGGGTGCGGCGAGCCAGGGCTCCTACCTCAAGAGGTCCCCCCCTTTCCATCCGGCTCCAAGCAGTCTTATCTCCACACTTAGTCACAAGAAAATAAAACGGGTGTGTAACGAGGATGTAACGCGTGTGTTTAAGCGTTCGCTGTGCCGTGAGAAGGCGCAGGACAGACGGCTGCGTTGAACACACATATATATATATATATATATATATATATATATATATATATATATATATATATATATATATATATATATATATATATATATATATATATATATAGTTGCAGCATTTTATTATTTTATTTCATCCCCGGGGTTCTGTTGGCAACGTCGTCAAGGTATGTGGTTTATGCTCGTGTTTTATTTTCGCCTCGTAGAATTAATTTTTTTTCCTGTTTTGATAACACGCTCAAGATTACTCCGAGGCTCGGGCGAGAGGGAGGTTTCACCCTTTAGAATATCCGTAACCTGAAACCGTGTATCTGTATCGTACGCCCATATCGCCTTTTCTTTTGGCACCAAGGTTGCTCTTTACATGCGTTTGCTTTTGCGTGTGCATATATGCTTTTGTACCCTTTAGAATGTTTGCTTTTGCGTGTGCATATATGATTTTGTACCCTTTAGAATGTTTGCTTGAGGTGCATCGACTTTCAGCCTGTATTATGTTTTCATTGCTCCATTTTTTTTTCAGATTTTTCAGAGCTAGAGAAAATTTTGGCCATTATTATTTGCTGGTGTCATAGTGCTCCGTACATTGTGTGTTAAATGGTGCATACATATGCGTCTCCTGTTTGTATTCATTTAAATGCAAAGAGCACATCTAATAAACTGAAATTACATCTGTATTGCGCTGCTATTTCCTGTTATATGGTTGGGATCGGGCGACTTTTTGAATTAATATTTCCTTTGTGTGCAAAATTCTAGCACATTTCATGTTCTTGTGGCGGGAGCAGCGCAGCACGAAACAAAGAAGAGAGAGACGGGAATCAACGCTGACTAACAACCAGATTTTTAATCCACGTTCGATCGAATATATACGTCTCGCTCGTGCAATAAGGAAAGGTCAGAGGCATGCCAAACGCATAAGATGTACACGTGGTAAAAGATTTAGAAAACGCATGCAGATAATCAATTTCGCTGTCACGAAACGCTATCGAAAGTATGCTGACGCATATACGTCGCTCTTTTTTGCCCGATGTAAAAGGCTTCTTCAATCTCCCTGGCCCGTTGGTAAAAATACGACGGGATGACCATTGTCTTGATAAGCTGCGGAGCGCATTCATGCTCTCTGCAATGTTTTGCTAATTCACTGCTCATGGCGCCCTTTAGGGATATTTTGTGCTCTCAAAGCCATTCATTCAAACAGTGCCCTGTTTGACCAATGTAGGTGCGTCCGCATGACAAAGGTATTTCCTAAACCCCGCTTTTCACACATTTCACATGTTTTTTCCTGTGCTTTTTCTTGCATTGATTTTTCTTTGCTCGCTGTTGACTTTGGCGCACAGGCTTCTTAATTTGTTGGGTGCTGACATGAGCACTTTTACACCAGCTCTTGCGCCTACCTTTTTGAGACTGTGGAAAATGCCATTAGTGTAAGGAATGACCGCGTACGGCTTACTTTCTTCTGATGTGGTGGTGACATATTGTCTGCCTCTAAGTGCTTGCAGAATCCATTCTGCGACACTGGATAGCAGTCTCGTCGGGTAAATTGTTGCTTTCAGCCGACTGTTCTGGGCGTCAAAACTTCCTCGAACTTCATGATGACAGGATCTCGTCAATGCGGCTCTCATTGCTACTTTTTCTAAGCACTATAAGAACTAGGACTAGAAATAACAAGTGAGCTCCCAGAAAACAACATTATGCGATTTCTTGACTTGACGCTAGCCTTTCTAGGCGCTCACATATGCTGGCGGTACGGACCACGAAGCTAGAAGGGACTGCTCCCCTACACATCTGCGCACTCCAAGATCATCAAGCGGGGGTAGAAAAAAACAGCAATGAGAGCCGCATTGACGAGATCCTGTCATCATGAAGTTCAAGGCAGTTTTGACACTCAGAACCGTCGGCTGAAAGCAGCAGGTTGCCCGACGAGACTGCTATCAAGTGTCGCAGAAGGGATTCTGCAAGCACCTAGAGGCAGAAAATATGTCACAACCACATCAGAATAAAGGAAGCCGTACGCGGCCATTCCTTGCATTAATGGCATTTCCCACAGTCTCAAAAGGGTAGGAGCAACAGCTGGCGTAAAAGTGCTCATGTCAGCACCCAACATGTTAAGGAGTCTGTGCGCCAAAGTCAACAGCGAGCAAAGGAAAAAATGAATGCAAGAAAAAACACCTGAAAAAACATGCAAAATGTGTGAAAAGCTGGGTTTATGAAATACCTCTGTCATGCGGACGCACATACATTGGTCAAACAGGGCGCTGTTTGAATAAACGGCTTCGAGAGCACAAAAGATCCCTAAAGGGCGCCATCAGCAGTGAATTAGCAAAACATTGCAGAGAGCATGAATGCGCTCCGCAGCTTATCAACACAATGGTCATCCCGTCGTATTTTGATCAACGGACCAGGGAGATTGAAGAAGCCTTCAACATCCGACCAAAGAGCGACATATGCGTCTGCATACCTTCAATAGCGCTTCGTGACAGAGAAATTGATTATCTGCGTGCGATGTCTTAATATTTCACCACGTGTGCATCGTATGCGTTTTTCATGCTTCTTTCTTTTCCTTCTTATACGAGCGAGGTGTATATATTCGAAGAACGTGCATTAAAAATCTGGTTGTTATTCAGCGTCGTGTCCCGCCTCTCTCTTTGTCTCGTGCTGCGCTGCTCCCGTCACAAGATCATGCACCAACCAGCCCAAATTTTCACCTTGTTAAAGCACATTTCATGTAAACAGGTAAGTCTGAATGGCCTAGCCAGCAAGCATTCACGCGAGTTGACAGATGTATTACACCGCCTGTAACCTCGCTTTGCCTGAAATGTGCCTGAAATTTGGCACATATGTGCGCTTAGATGCCTGAAGTCTGCATGAAAAAGAAGAAATAATTTTATTGAGCCAGAGCCGAGAAATCTAGCATTAACCTTTTGGGGCTGTCCCTGGGACGCACAACTTTTTGGACACGGCTAGTTGTGGGGACGTTTTTTGGACGTCTTCGGGAAAAATGAGAACCTCCTGAGGACATTCCAAATGTCCTGATGGGATATTTCTGGGAGATTTTGAGGACGTTTTGTGTTTGTTGGGATAGATGCCGCCACCGAATACTAAGCGCGTAAGGGCGGGTAATGGTAAGGGCAACACCCTCTAGTTGTTAATTGCGGATCTGCGGCGAGGCGCGCGGTGTGACGTCATGCCAGATGGCGCGGCAAGCGCGCGGCGTCCGCCCAGCTGCGGCGCTTGCTAGGCAACGGCTCAAGGTCTGTCTCTGTGCCCCCTCGGAGCACCGCCACAGCGAAATCGCAAGTTCGTGGCCAGTGTAGCTTGCGCTACAAAAGCTCGATCTGGATGCACCAGCTCCGTGGTTCCTTCTGCTTTCCCTGCGCTCGATTCATGCGATAAGTCGTGCTGTGACTGCGCAGTCCCGGAAAAAAAAAACATGGCAAATGCGCAACCCAAATAAAAAAAACACTACACGAATTCAGGTGTGGGATGGCCATAAACGCAGCGGTAAACGAGGTGTGTGCTTTACTAGGCATTTCCAGCTTGTCCTTGCGAAGAGTCACGACGAGGTCAGAGGAGCACAGCGTCGGCAGCACTGGCAGCGTCGGATCGGAACAGCCGCGTTATTCCCGCTGCGCCTCCCACGTGGCACCACATGTACGGCTGAAACCATGGCTGAAACTGCAGCGCACGAGGCCTGAGTTCTCATGATTGTCGATTCACGAGCTTAAAAAAAGACATTCGTCTCGAGACTGCGCGTGGTTGACGAGAAAACGAAAAACGGGAGCTTTTTGCCTGGGGTCTGTCATTTTTGCATTTTTCGATATCGCCCTCATCGCTATCTTATCCTATCCCTAACTTGTCAAATGGGCTTTGCAATGCATGTAATACGAAGGCAAGATAACCGAAGGCCGTTAAGGGTAACGGACTGGATTCCAAGCAAAGGCAACAGTAGCAGGCGTCTCCAAAAACAATGTGGTTTGCAGACGGGATTAAGAAGCTTTTCAGCTGTAAGGTTGTCACAGATGGCACAGAATAGTGTTTATTGCAGAGTTATGGGAGAGGCCTTTCTCCTACAGTGGCCGTAGTCAGGCTGCTGCTGATGACTTCAGTCTTCTAGGCCATTTCCTTGGCTCGTCCGTTGGTCGCAGGATCGTGCGGTACGCTTGCCAAAATTTCTTAGCCTCGCTTGAGGTAAATTGAGGGCTGGTGTCACTGATGACCATCTCCGGAATGCCAAACGTGGCGAACATGGAACCCAGCTCTTAGATGACAGCAGCTAAAGTTAACGTTCGCACGTGGCGAGTTTGAAGCTATTTCGTGACTGCATCAACCACGGGGATGTAACATGCAGTTCCCATCGACCGGTTCTGCAAAGTAAAGGTGAACCGACCAGGGAGCTTATGGCCTCGTCTATATTGGCATATGTATCATTAGTCTGGCTTTGGCATTAGATTGTTATGTATGGCATCCAGCCACACACTCTTCGACGGACTGGTAAAGCCGTGGGCACCAGAAATGACTGCGAGCAGCTTGTTTCACAGCCGCCATTCCTTGATGACTGGCGAGTAGAAATCTGGGGGCCTTTTCCCGAAGACTGCACCGTCCAGGCGGCTCCACCGTGGATGGATTGATGGAAGGTAGGAGCGTCCCCTTTGAAACGGGGGGATGGGCAGTTGCCACCACGCTCAGTTTTTTTCCCTTAATTTTTGTTAAATCGGTTGTAAGTTATTAAAATTCGCCATTTTCTTTCAATACGTCTCCCTACACATTTAACCGTATGTCACCTCTCTGCTTTTGAGCCACCAATCTTCCAATCGCCCTTTGCTAATTTCCACCGCAGAGTTATTTACATGACAATTGTTATCTCTAAACCCTAGGGCCTCAGGAAGAGTGACTATGCCTGCATCGACATCGGGATGGATACCATCACATTTTAGAATGAGGTGTTCTATTGTTTCTACAGATGGACCCCATACAGCACATGTCGCCTTCTTCGTCAAATATCTTATAGTAGCTGCGCGTTCTGAGACATCCTGACCTAGCTTCAAAGAGTAGGGCACTGCCTCTTGAGTTATCATAAAACGCCTCCTTCCTGATCTGCTGTTTCCAGTATCAATATAGTTCTACACTATGCTTCTTTTCCATTGAATTTATCCAAATTTTACCTTCCGCATTTTTAACCTGTCGTTTAATGCTCTTTCTTTCTCCGTCCCCGTGTCTGGCATACTTACTGGTTAGCTTCCTAGTTCTTTTTCGCCAGTGTGAGTCAACGCTTTTTCTGTAGAGGTATTTAAATACCTTAGCTGCCCACCTGTTATCGTCCAATTTCCTCATAATTCCAGTAAATGACGTCCAAGGTTTCCCAAGGCGGTAAAACATTACCAAAAGCACGAAACTTTTTTAATTGAATCATATTCGCGACATAAAAGAGGCTATAGCTATATCAAGCGATTGGGGTGGTGTGTCCGACTGGTGTGTTGCGAAAACGCACAACAGTGTACCGTCAAAGGCTATGTTGACGGAAGTAAAAATTCCTCAAAGCCAGTGTTTAGGCGCTGACACCTTATATTTATAATTTGTTTCCACAGCTATTCTTCTGAAGGCATTTTAATGGTGCCAACAGCAATGGCAATACCGGTCACGCGTCGCGCCAGCACGTCGCCGCTCTTTACATCTTCGAGCGCAGTGACTTGCTTTCCCAAACTGCCGCCCACAAGCCTGCACATTGGCTAGAAATATATGCTCCAACTCACAAGTTCTTGCTGTGCACCGAAATTTCTGCAAGTCGGCAGAAGCCCTCGGCTTTTAGGAGTGTGTAGCTTATTAGTGTTCTATACCTTGCATGCCGCGTCGCATTTGGGTAGATTTTTTCTCCGCAGCAAGAACTTGTGCTGTAGAACACAGACTAGCTTATTCGACGTTCTCAGGAGAAAATGCTTGCATCTCAGGAGGAATTAAGAAAACAGTGTTAAACAAGGAAATTTGGCTCTGTTCTCAAGTCGCACCAATATTCGCGTGGCTACCAGTGCTTCGGTGCTCGAAATGAAAGCATGCTCAAGCTGTGCTCTTAAGTTTTATCCGTGTCTTCTGTGCAGAAAAAATTCCTTCCCCGAGGCGACTCCACCTGTTTTGGAGGAGAAAATTACGGCTGCAGCGCTGAAACCTTCTGGAGACGGAATAATGCTTGGTGTATTTTCTCCACTTTCCTTTTGTGTATTGTCTACCAATGGGATTACAGTATAGTTTTAGGAAATGACAGATTTGTTAGTAAGTACAGTTTATGAAACAGCTTAAGGGGAATTTAAAATGGCTGGAGACGAAGGTTAAGTGGATACGGGGGTAAGCCACGCACGACAGCCGATCGCGACAAGGAGGTGAAAGGCAGCTGTGTCAAGCTGCTTTTCCGCTGCGCACGAAAGGCTGGCTTTTGGAATTTATAAAATGGTTTGTGCTGCCCTCTGAGAACCATGGTGACAGTAATCAATCGATTGAGCGGCGAGCCGTCTGCACGTAGTCGAACGCTATATATAACGGTGAGCGCTCTTACTCCCCTCTCCGTAGTGCCACAAAAGGTTATCCAGGAAGCTGTAGCTTATTGAACTTTTTATAAGCGTAGCAGTTGTCGATGCCCTCAAGATAGTATAGAGGGTAAATTAGAACGAAAAAATATTTTTTCGACGAACGAGTAGAACCCAGTCCTCGCGTGCGTCTTCTCCTGGTGGTCGCGTTAGTCGGCCTTAAAATATGCCTCTCAGCGAATTTATGAAGGTATGTTTGTACCACGTAATACAGGACTGGGCTCAGTTATTTTTTGCGCGCAATAGGTTCCCAAGTAGAAGGCGTACAGTCTCTTCGTGATGACGCGCACAGCGATACTGAAGCCGTCGAACCGCCCCCGCCTTTCTGACGGGGACGCGCGCGCCGCCGCGAGTGGCGCGCACGTCGTGCCAGAGTTAGATGTGCAAAGTGCTTTAAGGATGTCCACACGGGACCACCAGAGAACGTTTCCCTATCGCGTTGACAGCTAACATGTACGCGCTCTAAGTGCTGCAAAATCTGGTCCAACCCATACTGTATAGTCGCCGGCCTGAAGACCGCGGTAGACGAAAGCCAGCACAAGGTTTGTTCTGTTGCGGTTGGCGGCCGTCACCGGAGCTCCGTGCGCTGCCTCAACCATAAGGGTGCCTCCCAGTGCTGTCGGCTCGTCTCCGATGCTAGTCAGTGGCAGGTGACTCTGGACATCGGCGCTTTGGTGCTTCGTTCCAGGTTGGTACAACAACATGTAGTTGCAAGTGCTCAAGTGTGAGGCACCAATGCAACATTCGTGGGGATAGAATAGACGAAATTTGACCATCCAGTCCCATTATACCGAGGAGAGGCTTGTGATTCGCGTAAATGACAACCTCACGTACAGCGACATACTGGTGCAAGTAGGTCACAGCGAGAACTACTGCAAGTCCCTCCTCATCAAGTTCCTTTCTAATTTCCCAGAGTTCTGGACGCATAGGCTACAAGAACTTCCCTATACCACAACCTTCTGGTTGGGTGAGAGCTGCGCCAAGATCGCGATGGCGATGCGTCGCAAGACAGGCAAATTGGCTTGATCTTGTCGTAGTGCTGCAGGATCAGCACGGGGATAAGCATAGCCTTCAGTCTGTCAAAATATGACTGGCGTTCAAAAGCCCACTTCCATTTGAATCCCCTTATTGAAAAGCCGATGCAGACACTCAGCAATTGTATCTCGGTTCTTGTTAAACTGGCAGCGTAATGCGAGTAATTACAAGATCGCTTGCAGCTCATTCTTGTCAGTCGGCGCAGGTGCTTCAACAGTGGCTCGAACCTTATCTTTGGTAGGCTGAAACCATTTGCTGAGATCCGGAAGCCCAGGTACTCAAGCCCGGGTGCAGCAAACAGACACCGGCTTCGTTTGCTTCCAGGTCAGCCCGTCGCAGACTCTCCGCACAGCAGCAACTCTTCGGAAATGTTCGGTTTCTGTTTTCCTGCAGGGATGAGAATGTCATCCTAGCCAGCGACGACTCTATCCAAACCAAACTAGAACATTGCCCAATAATTGTTGGAAAATCAGGGATGACACTGAGACACCGAAAGGTAGACATTTCTTCTTGAACAGCCCATTCATACTGGCGATAGTCAGCACCTCTGCTGTGGCGCCATCCATGCGCAGTTCTTAATGGGTTTGTGTTAGGTTAATTTTTGTAAACATCTTGCTCTCACCTCATTCGCAATGATGAGACGGTAAGAGCCAGACAACGTTTGAGTTCACGGTGTGACGATAATCTCCGTACATCCGCAGAGCACCGTTCTGCTCATGAACGACGACGACCTGCGTAACGCAAGAGGGAGCCTGCACTGGTGTAAGGTGCAGAACAAATCATCAGGGGATTTTTCATTGCGGTGCGTCGACAGCGGAGCGCTGCGCATGCCAGCCCAACGTTGCGCGTGTGCACGTGCGAATGACGTGTGCGAGGCAACGACGACGAAGATCGTGGCGAGCACGAGGAGCGGAGGAGTGACACGTCAGAAAACCGAGGTGTGAAGGGAGATAGCGCAGCGGAGATCGGGTCATTCAAGCGTGGGGGTGGCAGCCGTCGGACGTTGGGTCCGTGCTGCCAGGGACCTCCCTTGGATCACCGACGCAAGCCTCCTGCTTTCCATTTAAGCGTGGAGGTGGCAGCCGATGGACTGAGGGTCCGTGCTGCCGAGAGGCTCCCTTGGATAGCCTGCATTAAGCTTACGGCGTTTCGGGACGCCATCGACGGGTCCTGGCTGCACTTCTGCTGCTGCCAAGTTCCTGGTGCTGCTGACGGGTCCACCGGCGTCTTCCTGTGGTGCTCTCCGCTTCTACTACCACCTGGCTCCTTTCCGCCGCTTCCTTCGATGCAACGCCAGCGACACATCGCAATTTATCAACCCGCGTCCGTCGTGTCTGCAAGGCATCCCCGCGTCACTTCATGGGACGCACAAAAGATGAACTCTTTCCTTTACACTGCAGTGTTGTACGCGTGTGGAGTGTTTGCATTTCTTTGTGTTTTCGTTTCTTATTGTCTCTTTTTTTAATTATAAATACGGCTTCGTTTTGTTTTGTCTGATCTGTTCGTTGTCCTGTTCGAGCCAGCACGCGATAGCGTTCCCCTTCGGCAGTCGGGGACGCGTTACCAATTAGCGACAACTGGCGTCCGCGCTTTTGTAGCGAGAGCTGCACTGGGGCTACCAGTCGAGCATTTCGCAGTACATGAGAGAGGAAAGTTGTGCGCATGCGCCGTTAACATGGCAACCGAATGGGAGCAAAGTGCGGCGTGCGATTCGCCGTCGCTGCGGCTGCGCGCCCGCTCCACCGTCAAGGCCGAGCGTGACGTCACGCGGATGAGCAGTTGTGCGCATGCGCCGATAACATGGTAACCAGAGAGACCCCACAGCTGCGCCGCGTTCTTGGTCGCCGCCTCGCCGCACGCCGCTCTATCACCCGAACCGCGCGTCGCATGCGCAGCATTGCGTATAAAGGCGGAGATGTAGTGGCCTTCTGTATCTCAATGTTTGACATGCATGCAGAGTAGGAGAGTCCAGCCGCTGCTAAACGGCGGTATAGACAAGAGAAGATTAACACTTCCGATCCTGACATTGTCGTCTGGCAGTTGGCTTGAACCAAATAAGAACGCTGGAGTCTGTGTGTACGTGAAACAAGGTATCACCACTGTCAGGCATGTCCCTTCGATCACGGTGAATAATGCGAAGCCTGCTGTGTTCGGTTTCTGAAAAGCGGCATTATCATCCAAGGAGCCTACGTGGCACCAGGAACATCTGTCAGACAGACGATTGATGCGGCTGCCACGTGTATACCAGCCTACGGCACTGTTTCACAGTTGTGTGTGACTTTGGGTGATTTCAACAGGAAACAGGACTCTCTTAGTCAGTGTGTGAAAGAAAAGTTTGACTTTAATTTAGGTTCGGACCTTCAGGTCCAGACTACGCAATGGGGAACTACTATAGAGTTTGTATACTAAAAAGGCTCTACCAAATCGAAATACTGTATCGACAAAATTGAGACCGCTGCATGCTACTTCACAGATCATCGGGCAGTCTTCGTCTCTGTCAAGCAAAATGAATAAAAGATGTGCATACTCAATGTCTCTCATTGCTAAAAATACAGAGACCACAATAAGCTCAGCCAGGGAAACGTACCTCTCGCTACGTACATCCTGGCATAGCCGAGCTAAGCCACTGCCATTTTTTTGGGGGGCAGAAGTCTTTAATGTCTCATACTCGCTGCCAAGGATCTGTCCGGCGTCCGTTACATCCAGCAACTAAAGCCTTACTTGCCTCATCAGTGTGCATATGATTTGTGCGTCCTCAGAAGCTGTCCGCCTCACCTGTCAATCAAATGGCGTCATCAGCGCTGAGAATAAAAGAAAACCGGGGTCTAGGCCGGGAATCGAACCAGGCCCTTTGGCGTTCGAGACGGAAACGCTTCCACTCCGCCACGACGGCTCTTCACGGCGCAAGCAAGGCTTTCGCATTGACGCACGTACTGAGCTGACTTAAGCGCTCCCCTAATTCCCCCCCCCCCCCCCCCTTTCGTCGGTTCTTAAAAGGAACGATGAGCACGCTAAAGGAGTTAATTGAATTACGCAAAGAGTTGGGGTCGAAAGACGCCGAGCTGCGCACGTGGAATGGCTGCCGAGCAAGAAAAGGAACGTGCAGATGAACGTGAGGCTCAGCGCGAGCATGAAAAGGCGCTAGCAGAGGCTGAAGAGCGTAAAGCGCAAGCCGAACGCGAGCATGCAAAATCGCTAGCAGAAGCTGAAGAGCGTTGATTGCAGCTCCAAGTAAGACTCGCAGATGCAGGTGGGGTAATCGAGAACCCGCACCGGGGCCCTCAGCAGCGGTTAGCCCACACAAATTGATCCCGACAGCTGGTTCCACGATTCCTTGAATTTCAAGCTTTTGCAGCTGCTCCATGACGCTTTCACGCAATGCGAATGCACTCTTCGGCACTTCCGAATCTTCGGACGCGCGTCCGCCTGGCGAGGAACGTGGACTACTTTGCCGATACAAGCATAGAGCGTGTCCTTTAAAAACAATAAAGCACTTTGTGATAATACCTGTAATCGCAGGTGTTGATGACACCTCATGGATGCGACACGCTTGTGTGCCTAACGGTATGAACCGATTCCGTCCCAGCAGGCTCTAACCAGCTCCTCTAAGAACTCTTAATCGAAGCTTGGCTGTCTTGTCAGCAAATGTGACCGTCACCAGTATCTTCCCCAGAAGCAGCAACATCTCGCCCGACCAATTTTGCAAAGTTCTTTCTCGAGCATCGACTGTTTAACCGTCCATAACGAAAACGCCGTGCTGTGGTCGACCTCCATCATATGGGACGTGGCGTCCAAGAAGAGCCGCATGGTGAAAGTCGGTACGACGGCAGCGGACATGTATAAAGTGTACAAATGTCCCTCAGCAGCGGATGAACTGGCATGCGGCTCCCCTTGATGGGAGTTCTGCTTATGCTCTTTTCCCTTCGCTGTTAATACTTCTCGATGTGCCCATTCTTTTTGACAATACGTCACACTCTTCAGACGGGACATCAGAAGCAGAAAAAATACGATGTGGTTAAAACCTGGACTCCATGTAGATGAAAACTCACGCGAATGCGAAGGCGACGGCGGCAAGCGACGAGCGACGCCGTCGCGCGAAGCAAAATACATGTCGCTTGCCGCGTCGCTCGGATCTGCACCCACAGAAAATTTCGCTCGTCGCCCGGAAGTCCCTCACGCGACTGGCCAATCAGAGCCCTACAAAGCAGTTTCCGGTTTGTCCATGGTTTGTCACGAGTACATCTCACGAAACCCTATCAGCGCGTCGTCTTGTTCATCGCCACCGTCGAGAAAATATTTGGTTTTGTAGCTGAGAGGCAGACCCGCATGATTTAAATAATTAAAACAATCCACTTGTTGGTTGCGGAGGGCTAACAGCATTTGGAGCGGGCGTACTGCAGGGAGAGATGCGTGTCGAGCCGCGGGTACCGGCGCTCGACCCACCGTGCCGCTGCGCTCCAACTGTGCAGAAACACTCGCGGCGCGCATTCTCACTGGTATGATATAGTTTACTCACTAACAATCAGATTGCGGTGACAGTTTATGGGAGTGTTTTTACTAAGCCGGAGTGCACAGGCACCGAACGAAAGCACACCTCCCCCGTGAATCAGTGATGTGATTTTGTCTCCAAAAGCACGCCGTTGGTTATCTCCACTGCCGCTGCACCGCTGCCGTGGAGGAAATATCCCTTTGGCCCTGACTATGAGGCACACTCACAAATTTTAAGAGAGAGAACAGGTTACGGGCGTGTTTCTAAGCTTGAGTGCGCAAAGCACGGAGTCCGCACGTCGCGGGTTCGCGTCGCGTGCCGCCTTCGCTTGCATGGAGGTTGCCCACAAGCGACGGAGCGAGCGTCGCCGCGCCGCCTTGTCGCGTCGCTCGCTCTTTCGCGCACATGGAGTCCAGGCTCTACGAGTGTTATTTTGCGTTCGCCTCACATCGTCGCTGTGTGTGTCCAGAACCTGTGCTGAGTTCGCTGGCGGTGATCGCAATCCAGCCTGTTGCTAAGCGCTGACTGCTCCTAAAGCTAATACCCCTGTCGCACGGGCATTTCGAGGGCCCTCGAACCGATAGCCTATCGACTCAAAGGCGATCGAGCGCTGCTACACGGGCAGTTTCAATGGCCATCGAGTCAATAGTCTATCGAGTCAACGGAGCAGCGCGGAACTCCACCGAGATTTCGAGGGCCTTCGAGCGCTGCCCAAGGTTGCTAGCGTTGCTTCGAGCGGCGCCAAGCGCACTTTCGTACACGACACATTCACGGTGCAAAAACATGAACAAACATTATTCGCATAAAATTTAATGCAAGCAGTCTGTAAAATTATTTTAAAATTATATTAGACTTGTTTTAAGCGCATTAAGCGCATTAATTTTGCGTTGCAATCTTTGCGTTGCTTGCGTACTTAACGTTGACAACATGGCGGCACCCTGCCCGCCCGCTTCACAGCGATAACAGCTTCATCGCTAATCCCTCAAAGCAATATCGTGTTCTAAGCTGTTGTATTCGCCTTCGATTTGCCCATTCTTACCTTCGCATAAGGTTTCAAGAGACAAATAGCTCTTGTTTTTCAGATATCATGGCGATTTCCCAGGTCTTAAGCCTGACGAAGCAGCGCTCCGACGCAGTTGGATTGGCTGGGTTTTGGCTCGTCATGTATTAGAGTGGCTACAGCAGTGTCTGCATATGTCCGTCGCGTACGTGCAATTAAAAGGGGTTTGAATGACTTTCGCGTATGCGTGTAGTTCAGCATTTAGTATACATTTGTCAAATATTTGTTATTTTTGCAAAATCCAAAGTAGCGATTCTGGCGCCACACATCCGTGGCGTAAGACACGAGAACCATTTCAATGGCCATTGAGATTTGCCGTGTAGCAGCGGCGAGTTCGATGGCGATTGAAAATCTCGAAGACCCTCGACTCGAGGGTGATTGAAACTGGCCGTGTGACAGGGGTATAAGTCCAAAGCCCTTTGGGACGCATCGACCCTCTCTCTGCCGATACAACACTGTCCGTGCTATAGACTCAAAAGGGGAGGATGCTAAAAACAAGAGGCGTGACAAGTGTTGCCTATGGCTGCAACTTCAATCGGTTCATGCGGTCTCTGACCCATGGAGTGTCCCTGAATGTTAGCACGCGACTTTCGCATTGTTCATTCTTCGTTCCTGACTCAGTTGCATCTGCGTAGTATCGGATTATTTCTTAGTATTTTTTTTTCTGTCTTCAATTCAGTTAAATTAATCGTGATTGATCGATACTTCTACCCTATAGCTGCATTGGAATTCGCAAGTCTCACCTATGTACAGTACTTACCATTGTGTCCGTCAAGCTGTTGTTTCCTTCCAATTTCTTGGCGCCCCCTCGCGATCACCGTCCGAATGGGCTTTGTTTTTCCCCCTCGCCCTCTTCTTTGCCCTCGCTTGGGCGCCTTGTTGCGAGCAACGACGATGCGCTCCCCCGCTGTCCGCGCCACGCCGGCGCCAACCTCTACTTTGTTTTTCCTGCATTTCGCGTGCCCGTAGCCGGGCCCAGAGCGGACACGGCCGCTCAGTCATCATCGACGCCGTGACGCGTTCGAAGACGCCCGTTGGTTTTTCGCCTGGGGAGAGAGAGCTGGGAACAGCGGGGTGGAAAGAAGTGGAGGAGAGCGAAACTGGCGAGCATTCACGCGTCGTGTTCGTGTGTATGTGCGTGATAAGAAGCCCTCCGTGCTAGCAGCATAGACCGCCGTGGACGGAGGGGGAGGTAAGTAGAGGGGGACGGGGGGTGAGGGAAGGAGGGTTACCCGGGTTATCTCCGGCGGTGGGCGCGGCCGGGGCATGCCGAGGGGGCGGGACCCGAGCTGTCAGCCTTAAGCAAACATGGGCCCCAGGCGTGCTGCCCTTATTAAAAGAGATCATCCAGCGGAGGACGGGGTAAAGGGGAAGGTGGAGGGGGGAGCGCGCACCAGAGCAAGTTGTGTTGCTGCTGCTGCTGCTGCTGCTTCCCGAGGTAGCGAGCAGGCCAGTTAGCTACCCCCTCTTGGTGCGCGCCGTATCTCGACACTCCGCGAACCCCGACAGCGTCCGTGCAGGAGGGGGCGTTCTCGAAACGCAGTGGAAGCAGCCAGGAAACAAGGGAGTCGGGGGGAAGGTCAGACGGGGGGCTCTGGGAGCGGATGAGTTGTTGTGGCTGGAACAAACTCCGGCGTCGCGCAACCAGCGTGGCCAGGGTGGTGAAGCGCGCTTGCAACGCTTACTATAGGCCAGCGCTGTGGGTGGGAAAGAAAAACAACGGAAGCAGATTGCCACGTCTATATACAAAAACAACGACGGGTGTATACAACAAGAAGAGTAGCAGCATGCAACCTTGACGCGAAGGAGCGGGGGGGGGGGGGGGGGGGCGAAATATCGGAGCATAGGCTGCCCACCAACGTTATACCCCCATCTACCTCTATGCGTATGCATTCGAGACCTGTCAGCATGAGCCTTCCCCCGTCTATATGCGCTGATGTGCAAACAACTACAACAGCGACAATACACAAGCAGCTCGTGTGGTATATATTCGTTTGGCTGCTTGGTCGGTGATGCTCTGTATAGTGTTGTGAACGCTGTATGCGCACACGCACTGCTTTGCATTGTGCTCTGCAGGCATCCCCGTATACAAACAAACGGAGCCCCGAAAACAAAGGGCTTTCCTCGCGCGCTCATGTAGTGTACGCGCAACAGCTACAGGCGCGATTTCGCGCGCCGTCTCCCTCACACGCGTGCATGCTCGCGCGAACAGGTTTTTTTCGCGCGGAGCGTGAGGCCGTTCGTTCGTCGCATGGCCGTATAGGTGAGAGCAATCTGTTTCGTTCATCTCCCTCCGAGCAGATACGCGTCCCGAGAACGTGTTGGCGCTAATTAGCGCGCTCGCTCACCACGCCGGGGCGTGGCGCCAGCGGTTCTCTAAGTGGGACGGCGCCAAGCGACGCCCCGCGAGCTCCGTAAATAATGGATTTATACTCGAAAAGAATATAAATAACGGCGCTTGTATACCTCGCTACACAGTATAGAAACCCGGGACCCCATGCTTATAGCTCGCTTCGGCCGACAGAGCAAATGTTGTATCCCCGCCTTCCCCGTCCTGGACTGTGCTCGCGCCCAAACTGACGAAGCTGTTGTGGTTGTTTGTCGCCGGGACCGTTATCTGTATGGGGAGCCAATTGCGGCGAACAACTAAACGCACATGTTGGACGTTATCAGTTCGGGCGGAGCAAAATCGGTTCGAAGTGGAAAGAGTGCATGCAGCCCCCTATCATCCATGAATACATCATGCCGCTTAGGCACGTGACACAAAGGGAATAGAGAACTTTGAGTCAGTATACACACTAAACAATTTCGCACCCATAAGGGTGCAAATCAGCTCGTCCGCAGGCGAACACACACAATTACCCCCTACTGGGCGCTAAAAAAGTGTGCAGAGTAGGTAAGGGTGCACCCACTTTATGATACTTTATAGGTTGTTATGGTTGCACCCTCATTAAAAGGCACTATTTTTCCATAACACCTCTACGATTGCATTTTGGAAGGGAGCTCCACATTGATTCAGCCATGAAGCAAAAGTCTTGGATTGACGCACACCCTCTAAACTTTTATGCGGTGCGCCTTTCCTGAAGGGTGCTGATCTCTGCACCCTTTCACGGCACCCACTAGGTGTTAATGGGTGTTAGTCTGGGGACTAGCTGATTTGCACCCTTTTGGGTGCGAAAGTTGATGGGTTGCGCCGGCAGCTCGATGTCGTGTCCTTACTACCCAACTATAGTGGCTGCTGTGGTCAGACCAGGAGCGTCGATTGTGTACGCCTATTGAGACATCTGCAGTGCTTTTGGCTGTTATTAAGGGGGCAGGACGCAGTTAATTGGAGGTCAGTGGAAGGGCCTTTCGTCTTTCGGCGGACATAGGTTATTGATAAAAAATAGGTTTAACCAGGCGAACTTGATTCTCGTCCAGGTTGCGTTCAGAGTGACCGCAAAAGTACTGGCACCAAAATTACGCCCGAAAATCATAAATATACTGCTATTCTTCACTGAAGGGCAACTGAAAAGGTTTTAGGATTTGACGACTCGGTTTAAAGGGGTCGAATGCGTGAAACTTGCAGGTAAAGTATGCGGTGTCTTTTTGCGCTAGCATTTGAAATGGTGACGTAATCACAGAATAAAGCCGCGTCGGCGTTCAGGCTTCTCTGCAGTGCACAGCGAAGGGAAGCTGCCGCAGTGATGACGTCACGTAAGGTGGCGCTGCGCTTCCAGCGAAGAAACGGTTGTTTCAAGGAGGAAAATCAACGCCATCCAAGGTGAAGGCCACGAAGCATTGCTTGGCAGCAACGGACGACGCAGGGCAGCATGTGGTCGATGGCAGCGGGCAAATAAAATTTCGGCAACAATGACGTCATCACCAGTTTCCTCGCACTGCTCTGAAGCAGAGAGGAGAAGCCTGAACATCGTCGCTGTTTTAATGTGCGATTATGTCATGCATTTTCAATGCTAGCCCAAAACTACTCGGTCTGCTTTATCTAGAAGGTTTGCCGACCAGTATCTGGCGCTTGGCAACATGCGGTAATAATCAAATGAAGAACGCATTGTATTCGCACACTAACCAGGTTCTATCCAGCCTTTTGTTGCATGTTTGTGTACGCTCCGAAAAAGTAGGCTTTTTAGATTAGTAATACACCAGCGGGTTCTCGTTTCGCACCGAGAATCCACTGCATCAAACTTGCCGCCCCACGCAGTGCAACTCCGAGGCATTCATTTTTACCCTCACGGAGAACGAATACCATTGAAGGTGTCCACCTTTCCTGGTCTCGCATAGCAAACGTTTGGTACAAGCCTTTCTGCTGCATGTTGAGTGCATGGCCAGCCTTTTAACTTTTTCATGGTTCGCTATAATGCAAATGTGTTCTTCACATCTTGGACATAATGGGCAAGCGGAGTTAAAACATAATTACTCCATCGCGTGTGAGCTTTTTGATGCACATTGCTGTAGTTCAGAGTCTGCACTAAACGTGTTAACACTCCTTCTGCACCTGACCAGCCGAACGGGTATCGACAGTTCACAGTATAATTTTGTGGCAGTCTCTTTGACCCAATGATGCCAATGTCCTTGAGGAAGGGTATTCTAAAAAAGGCGTCACAAAATAAATTCATAGCCATCGGAAAGGCTTTCAGAAATTGTGGACTGGTCGGTCATTCAGGTAGTGCCAGGTATCAGCTGCTGCCGATAAACATGAAAGATTCGCGACAGACTCGCACGGGGATATGCCTCTCGCTCTAACTGCGACTGACTATGTGCATCATAAGCGATGAGTACATCGCAGCCGACAGCGGCCCCAACTCTTCATTTAAGGTAACCTTCGACGACTACAAGTATTGCAACCTATGCCTTAGATGACCAAATTTGGCCTTCTAGACTGGCAGCGCCATATGTGAGTGGTGTTTCTTTTTCTTGTTTTCTTTAGACCATGCAAATCTCCCAGCGATTATACTTCCATTTGTCTTACTTCGCATTTTGACCCCTAGCTAGTAATGTTTTCAGCACTGTATATACTTGGTCTTTGGGCACGGCCTTTTTATCGTTCAACTCCTAAACATGTGCTCAAGCTACCGAATTTCAAGGCCCGGTCATCGTGGCATATAACGCCGTTGCCCCAAATATATCGAACACTCCTATAGCAAAAAACTGATTGTTCCTAATGTCAGGGTATTCCATCTGTGCACGCATTGCATGAGTGCCTTGTTGACTTCGTAGAGCTGCGATTTATACCGCATGATAAAAAAAAAATACAGGGGGACACTTTGTTAACCTAAAGTGCGGTGAGGCGTAAGGCCCGGTGTTGTTGCTTGTGTCACTGATGTGTGGTTAAGATGCTGATTAAGTACACAGTTGTTTGTTAATCTTAAATGCAGGAGGCACCGGAGGGCATTGGGAGGCATCCGTCTGATTCGATGCCTTTCCACCGTCCTAGACGAGGAGAACTACATATGCTTTGACAGGAAGTAGCGTAGTCGTTACCGTGCTCAGCTGAGGAACGGAAGGATGGTGGTTCGAATCTCACCGTGCACATAGGGTTTTTTTTTCTTATCGAGTTGCTGAAGAGCGTGGCATCGGACGGACAGGCTCGTGGCTGCGAGTATGATCCATTAAAGGCTTTCGCCTTAAAAGCAAGGTTGTTTCACGCAGTGACCTCACAAGGCAAGAAAGGGGTGGGGCATACGTGCTGGAGGTATCCTGATACGCGCTACCTTCTGGCCTGTAGCCTGTTAGCGCTATATACGGTATATAAATGCAGCTGCCACGCACCTATCGTGTCTAGAGACGACGTCATTAGCAGCTCTGCCAATTCGGGCAGTGGATGTACCCGGACAGGAAGAAATCTGGCTGCTTTAATTTTCTTATTTCTGCCCTTACATGAGCACCCGTTTTTTTTTTTTACTTTCACTATCAAAAGATGAGCCTCGCTGTTCCCAAATCGCTTTTCCTTCTTTCTCTCCCTCTCCTCTTTTCTAGTTCTTTCATTTCCTCCCCCTCCCTCCTTCCCCGCCAGCCAGCAGCGCCTATTTCAGAAACGGCCCTGCCCGCTGCACAATCGACGTCTCTCCGTAATGACAGGGCTGGGCCATCTCCGCTCCTAATGACGCTTAGCGCCGCCGCAACGCCGTATATGCATATTTGGGGCGTCGCGAACGGGCGCGCTCGAGCTGGGAGAGAGGAAGACAGAGGTTGCAATGCCCCGGACGCAAACACACGCACACACACAGCGATAAGGCAGGCAGCCAGGCTTGAGACCGAGCGCATCACGGGCCACCATCTCGAGCCGCTCTGAGCCCTCCACGAGCATCGACTCGAGCTCGCTGCTAACGTATATACATATCGACCATCCCTCAGCAGCCTGCTCTCCCCCTCCCCCTCTCCTTAACGCACTGAGTGACGTGCGCAGCCTCCTCCCCTTCCCTTTCCCAGCGGGGCTGCGAAAAGCTGAGCGCGCACTGCGACAACTCCATTCGTCGTCGGTCG
The DNA here is from genome assembly GCF_052857255.1 of Amblyomma americanum. Taxonomy (NCBI): domain Eukaryota; kingdom Metazoa; phylum Arthropoda; class Arachnida; order Ixodida; family Ixodidae; genus Amblyomma; species Amblyomma americanum. The sequence continues at coordinate 49,933,020 of NC_135498.1, forward strand.
TGGCGTTGGCGCGAGCACTCGTCGATTCTCTCTGTCTCGCATAATGTACCACTACATGCGACGCGGGGCGACGATCGGCTTCGCCGATATCTCGCTATCGGCTTGTGTTATGGAGACGCCCCTCTGTATGCGCCGCGGTGATATGTCACTCGCCGAATAGGCCGGGCGACTGGCAACGCACTCGCCGCATAGCTAGTCACGGAGAGGGGATAAAGTGGTCGATGCGCTGTCGTCGTGCGCAGTGTGCGGTGGAGCTGGGAAGCGATCATCGGTTCCGATCAAAACATGGAACCGAAGAAGAACGCGAGTGGAGAGGCGCGGTGCGATAAGAGGAAGCCACGAACATTCCTCACACTGTTTGCCCGGACGCTTCTTCCTATACAAGAGGTACAGAAAAAGGAAGACAACATTAGGAGCGAGAGATTTGTCGGATTTGGAAAGCTGCCTGCGAGCGAACCGCGATCAGCGTTCGTCGCCAATCCGCGGTGTCGTTGTATTGACACTTCCTTCTCCGATGTCAGGACGACGACCAGGGTTGCGGCGGTGACGGCGGCTGCATGCGGAGGCTGCAAACAGTTGGGTTGGTGCCGAAATGACTCGCGCCGAAGCTCTAATCGTCGAGGCGTCTGCCTCCACAAGGCGATCACCTGATGCTTGCCGATGCCCGCGTTTGGTGCGCAGTGTTTTCTTTCTAGCCACCGACTCCGGTCCGAGCTACGAGAGATTGGGGTCCGCCGCCTGCTTTTATTTCCTTCATACGCAGGCCGATGCAAACGGGAGGCATGCCCGAGACCTTATCGTCACCGCAACACTGCCGCACGCGCGCGCAACCCCCCCCCCCTCCCCCCCCCCCCCCCCCCCCCCTTCTCACGCACACATCAAATATATTTCATGCATACACGATAGTCAGGGCGGCATATAATGTTTGCACACTGAATATTGCCGGTTTTATTTTTACCAACAAAAATAAGCGCGTTCGATGTGCACAAAGCTGCGGTTCCGTTGTGTGCGCGATAAGAAGGGAGGGGGAGGGAGGGTCGAAGCGACAAGAGTCGTTGAGTGTCAAGAAAAAAAGAGGGTCGTTGCTACAGGAAGTGCTGGGGAATGAAAGGCAGGCAGAGGTTCGGTGAAGAGGGGGATGGAAATGGGTGTCCCTATAGCTACGCAAGAAGTACACGACGTGAAATCTGCGCGAATCGCGAAAACAGAACGGGGCCCATGGGCGGCGGGCGGTGCTCGTATGATTTATGCGAACAGGCAGGCTCGTTTGTATCTCCCGGTCTCACTACCCCCTCTCTTCTCAGTTCTCCTCGCCGAGTGGCATGCAGGAGGCAGCCCTCGGCGCATCATGGACCTCGCACGGACATCGCGCAGATTCCAGCCTGCGATAAGAGCCGAGCGTCCAGTTCAGCCCGCGCGCGGTCTGCACGCACGGCTGGTTCCGTGCAGGGCAATGCTGCTGCTAGCTGGGCGTACGCGAGAAGCATGTACTGCGCATTGTACTGCGACAAATGGCGATCGCGAAGCACGGCAGCTCGTTCTGTATATATATAGCCCCATGGGGGAGACACCGACGTGGCGCAGCAGGCGGACGTGTATTTTACGTATAGACCTTCGGTTTTCCGAGAACTGTAAGAGCGAGAAGTGCACTGGAAGCTTCAACTTTTGCCCTGGCGGTGAAATAGCGTAAAAGCAGAGGATGTGCGCCAACTTCGGTTCTAACAGTAACACTGTTCGCTTAGCTTAAGTCAAGATTGCGCTGTGTGTAACACATAGCCCTGGAGCTATTTGTAAATTTGTCGTCGCTTTGGCATATTCCACCGGCGCCTCACGATTCATAAGTGATCGCGGAACTCCTCGCTCTTCGTAACGCGGTTCGAAACAATGTACGGTGACGGTGCTATACCGTCGACACCAGTGGGAATTTGGGTCGACAATGTATAAGGGGACAAAACACCTGCTCTTGTCCAAGTAGGCCTATAGAATGCCTCGATGCAACTTACTTTGGTAAGGTGGAGACATTTTAGCCACTTTGAAGCACAGGCTTATGTAGACGCATCAAGGTATTTTAGGGGGAATCATTGTTGGGCCACAGAGCCAAGGGTAACCGCGTTATCGAAATTCTAAAAACTGATATGAATCATTACTTTCGTTTCTCTGACACGTGATAGCGTTCTGTATACTGCTTTCAGACATCGAATTCTCAATCCAAACTAAATTTTAGGACCTTTCTCTCCCCTGCAGGGATTGGCGCGATGCGTATGATTCAGAATGTTGTCTTCCAATTGTATATTATGGTGTCTTGGACTGGTCGGTCCCGCGATCCGTTTAGGATCTGGCAGAGAGGGAGCCGCTCTCGCTCGGAGCGCATAGCGAGACTAGTCAAGCCGAATGGTCTGCGAGTTTTCAGAGCGGAAGCGCAGAAGGCAGCAGGGGAGACGTAACTTCCGGAACCATGACGCGGCACCGCTGCTGATGTTAACAGTAGCCGCACGTAAGGTCCCTTGATTACCTTTAGCCGCGCGTGGCCGCACACAGTTTGCATCGCGGTCGCCACTTAGCCTGTGTCGATCGCTACCCGGCTTTCCGTCCCACGGGACGCTCATTTTTCGAACATCGCCCTGTGGACAGCACTGTCGGTCCTCGTCTGAGCTGCTGCTGGAATCGCTGTTGTCATGCGACAGCAACACAGACCGCGTTCCTAGCGTAGTTATCCGGCGTTTCTTGGACATTTTGCCTCACACAGCGCGGCACCCGCAAAACACAGCACAGCAAGGACGCTACTACTGCGTCAAAAGCCTACACTTCCTTCTGCCTACGCGCAGGGGACGCCGAGGCCTCACACCGCTTTCGCGAAATGGCGGAAGTGGCTCTGTCACGTGAACTCATCTCGCAGCCGCTCCGACTTTTTGCTCGGAGCGCCTCAGAGCGCTCTGAGTTGGAGGCGAGCGCTCAGAAAGAACCAGCCGAATGTAGTCAGAGCGGCCGGCTTCGACCAGCCGAATGTGCGGTCGCCTCTCAGAGCGCTCTAGAGCGATCTAAAGCGACCAGTCGAAGACACCATTAGGTGTCACCACCCTACGAAAAGAACCCTGTATCGACGCGCCCTAAGCGGACTTGTAGACAATTCGTGCTAACGCAGGGGCCATTATCATTACCATTGCCTCAATGCTTTCGCGCATCAGTGCATTCTCTGGATTGTCTCAGCGAACGTCGAGCGGACGCAGGCTCTGTCGATTTTCTACCCTGAAATACTCTACGGCTTTGGTTCCACGTTCTGTCACTGGTACAGCACCACCTGAGTTGAGCTCATGACCTCCTCGAGGAGAATGCGCCGTCCAGGCTCTTTTGTCGGTGACCACGTTTATTCGATAAGGCATGGGTCACAAGTCCGCAAGGCTGTTAGCACTTAGGTGTGGCAGAGGTAGTGCCATTTGTACAAAAGGTAGTACCTGCCCGTCCGACTTCAGGCCGGGGCCTGGCTTTTACACGCTAACAAACGCCGTCTCACCAACGAGAGCAAGGAATGCTAATGGAAGCTCCAAAAGCCGCTGCTTCGCGAGCACATCGCCACATGACATTCGCAGCCACATAGCTTGCACACGCGTCAGTTCAAAACTGTTCTGCGCGGTGTCAAAGACGAGCCTTTTTTGGTGTCGAATTTTGCTGCTAGCCCCAGCATACTTCACTAGAACCTATCACATTTCGTATAAACGTCCTTATGCTGTCGAGAGCGCTGTGCTGCGTGTTGTCTGTTTACTTTTTCGCTCTCCTTTGTATTATGCTTTTGTGCAGCTTTTTTCTCCATTTTACCTTGCCAATTCGCGCGGACGTTGTTTAACAGAACTGAATTGTTGGGTGTTTTTTTTTTCTTCAATAACTGCTTCCCGCGTGAAAGTAGCCATCCAAAACACCCTTTCCAAATTGAGCGAAATCTGCCAATAAACAACGTGATTGACATTGCATTTAGCTAAAATATAGGTAATGTAAATGCATACTGCCACGTAGTGGTGACGGCAGTCCAGACAGTGAATGACTCGGCGCTTTAAAATTGGCAAGGAATTTAAAGTTGGCAAGGAAACTTCGAGATAAAGGGCCACAACCAAAAAAACTTGGGAGACGCTTAAGCTCCACCTTAAGAGTGAAACACGATAGCGTTCCGAGCACCCGCTGATTTGGATGGGACATCAGCATTCAGGTATGGCGCTGACTCAGAAGACACGCGCCATCTGCCAGGCCAGCGCCGTGCATGGTGAAGGGGGGAGGGGGTTTCAGTGGGTGATACAGGATGGGGCTACGACTGCACGCCAAGCACGGAGGAATTTTACTGGAAACGCATGGTATTCGCTTAATTCCGACATCTGTAATTTACATGCTCATAATTACTCATGTATGCCTGAGTGTTGATCTCGAAAGTATGTTTCTAAAAAACCCGTGCATTCAATACACGCGCCTTTATTCATGTTCAAACGTCGAGCCGTCGTGGCGAAGTAGAAGCGTCTCCGTCTTGAACTCCGAACGCCCTGGCTCTATTCCCGGCCGTGACGCCGGGTTTTTTAACCTTTGAGTGTGCGTGCGCTCTGATTTTTACGCAGCCGCCGAATATTTATTGCACGTGTTGAGTGGCGCATGCGCAGTAGAGGGCTGTGCCAGGCACGGCAAAATTGGCTTTACATGGCGTAAAGAAGCTGTCACTTCAATGCAACAATCTGGAAAAGTGTGGCTGGAGTTGCACGTGGCCATGATCAATCGAGATAAGTCCAGTCCAGCCGCATTCCGGAGGCTTTGAGCGTGAACGAATGAACAGTACGAAGATTCGCGGCAGTATGAATATTCCATAGAAACCAATATTTCAAATGTTTTCTTTTTTTTTAGGCCGGATATTGCGGGAATACTTGTTTAAAATTATGCCTAGTACGCTCAGGAGGGCACAGAACTGAGGCAGTGATCTGGGATAACTTCGGGAAAACTAAATTGCATTGCGAATGGAGAGTGTAGCCTAGTTTCTTGGATCTAGGAAGACGATCGACAGAGCTAAGAAATCAAATAATGTCAGAACAACGCAAATTATTCTATAGTAATCACTGTGATTACTGCAGTAAAGCTGTCTCCTGAGGGAAGTGCGAAAAATTGAAGAATATAAGTCACGGCTGTTGTCCCATGAGATTATGTAAGGTCGTCGCTTATGCATACAAAGTTTGGTTACTTTGCACACCTGTCACCGCTCATATAAGTAACAGTGCTACCAGTTTCCTCTTTTAGTCTGAAAAATCGATATCAAATCTGCGCGACAGAAGATAAAAACGATGGTTATGCCCCTTACAAAAATGGTCTATGGACAGTCTATAGACTTCATATAGACTGTACTGCATTCCTATAGATTTTTCTTTTTCTCTATTCATTGTCTATAGAATGTCTATCGACAAAGTCCACTAAAAGTGTATAACCATAAATCTATAGATTGTCTACAGACTGTCTATAGGATTTGTATTGCTTGTAGACTGCTCTCTAAGGTTTCTCTATAGACTTTATAGACAGAAGTCTATGGACAGTCTATAGACTGTCTAAAGAAATTTTTGTAAGGGGCTATGGCTTCTACTGTTAGCTTATACATTATAAATGTTGAATGGCACTTTCTAGGTTCTACGCAGCCACATTTGAAACGAGGGATATATCTCAAAAGGTCAAGCAATGGGTGGCTGGTTGACATCTTCGATCTGCCTAATATTTTCAAATGTAATGGCCTGATGACTACAAAGAAGAAATCTGAAAAGGTGCATGGACTAAAAGAGGTGACCACTAAGATGTGCATGCCTGCTACTTCTACCAACTTTGGTTAAGAATAACTAAACATGTATCGCGAGGAGTTGTTTAAAAAGCTCTACGGCAAAGTTATGATTGCCATAAGAGTACGCCCCAGTAATTCTTGTCGATTTGTAAAGTGCATTCTATTTTTTAAATTTCGCAAATTTGGTGCACAGCAAGTTTTGTATTTGCAGTTTTGTATTAACTTTGGAGTTCTTTATCTCATAAAAAAAGCTATAACCTGAAATACTTAAGACCCTGTGATGGTCTCTGTAGGAGCTGCAAGTAGTTATTGGAAATGTGCTGCGGCGGCCTTAGAGCGGACTGACACCTGGACCGTACCGTGAAGGAAGAAATTAAGGTGAAAGGAGCGCGTATTTTAAACAAAAGGCAACATTTTAAGCAACCTAGCGAAAGAGCGTAGTGAGTGTTTGTTGTGTGTTCTTGAAGTTTACACAATATTTTTTTTCTCATGCTCGAGGACATATGTTATTTAGTAGAAAAGTATAGCATAAGCTATACGATCATAGTCCATATTTTTTTAGAAGACGAAGGCCGCCAAAATATATAACAAAGAAAAAAGCATTCTGCATAAAAGGTTCAGAAATTTAAGAAAACAGAAAATAATGTACAGATTGACAGGAATTACGGGGCGCATTAGAAGGGAATCATAGACTTAGTAAATTTTCATGGGCGTCTTCGCAACATCTATAATGAGTTATTCGCAACCAATGTTGGTATATAATTGTTGTGTTGAGCTGTGTTTAGTCACGCGTAAGCATCTAAGGCTATCATGCGCCAAGCTCAAGAGTTGGTAGAATTATCGACACATGTGCACGAGCTCTATACTTGTACGCCTCCTCAAGATTAAGGATTTTTTTAGGCCTCGAAGATTTTTTTTTCTCCTGGAAAACATAATTGTAGACCCATCGCTTTCAGTTATCATGAGAATGACATTTAAAAGTGTTAGACAGATGGAATATCTCGACTAGCCACGGGTTGCATATTCGTATCAGAAATCAGCAATCAGTTTTCCTGACCTTGCTGAACCTTAATTCTTCTGTCCTGTGCTGAGAACGGAAGTGGTGACACGCGAACGGCTACGGAAACCGATAGCTCGGTTGTTAGCTGGTGGCTGGATATATATTTATGTACGGGAAAGCCGGACTCGCGTGATTTCCAACAGTATACGGCAAACACGGACAAAAGGGCGACTTTATGTGTGGCAGTCCAGTGAGGTGGTCGTTATTCCTCATGACAGTTACGCGTCTGGACAGCGTTTCGCACGGTCCGGAGACTTTTGTCCCTGGTTGCATCATCATCATCATCATCATCATCATCAGCCTTACTACACCCACTGCAGGGCAAAGGCCTCTCCCATGTCTCGCCAATTAACCCTATCCTTTGCCAGCTGCATCCACCCTTTGCCTGCAAACTTCTTAATCTCATCCGCCCACCTAACGTTCTGCCGCCCCCTGCTACGCTTACTTTCTCTTGGAACCCACTCCGTTACCCTTAAAGACCAGCGGTTATCCTGCCTTCGCATTACATGCCCTGCCCAAGCCCATTTCTTTCTCTTGATTTCGACTAGGATGTTATTAACCCGTGTTTGTTCCCTCACCCACTCTGCCCGCTTCCGATCTCTTAACGTTACACCTATCATTTTTCTTTCCATGGCTCGCTGCGTTGTCCTTAACTTAAGCTGAACTCTTTTCGTTAGCCTCCACGTTTCTGCCCCGTAGGTGAGTACCGGTAAGATCATGCTGTTGTACACTTTCCTCTTGAGGGAAATTGGTAAACTGCCACTCATGATCTGCGAGAATTTGCCATATGCGCTCCACCCCATTCTTATCCTTCTAGTTATCTCCCTCTCATGATCCGGATCAGCTGTCACTACCTGCCCTAAGTAGACGTATTCCGTCATAATTTCTAGGCTCTCGCTGCCGATTGTGAACTGTTGTTCCCTTGCTAGGCTGTTTAACATTACCTTGGTTTCCTGCATGTTAATTTTTAGACCCATCGATCTGCTCTGCCTGTCTAACTCATTGATCATGATTTGCAGTTCACCTCCTGAGTGACTCAGCAAGGCAATGTCATCAGCAAATCGCAGATTATTTAGGTATTCTCCATTTATTCTTATTCCCAACTGTTCCCAATTCAGGCCTCGAAATGCCTCCTGTAAACATGCGGTGAACAGCATTGGCGAGATCGTGTCTCCTTGCCTGACGCCCTTCCTTATTGGAATTTTATTGCTGAATTTATGGAGGACTATAGTAGCTGTGCAGTTGCTATATATATCTTCCAGTATTTTGACATAAGGCTCTTCTACCCCCTGATTACGCAATGCCTGTATGACTGCTGAGGTTTCCACTGAGTCGAATGCTTTCTCGTAATCAATGAAAGCTATATATAGAGGTTGATTATATTCTGCGCATTTCTCTATCACCTGATTGATAGTGTGAATCTGATCTATTGTGGAATATCCTTTACGAAAGCCTGCCTGATCATTTGGTTGATTAAAGTCTAACGTGGCCCTCACTCTATTAGCGATTACCTTAGTAAATACTTTGTAGGCAACGGATAGTAAGCTGATCGGCCTGTAATTTTTCAAGTGCTTGGCGTCTCCCTTCTTATGAATTAAGATAATGTTTGCATTCTTCCAAGCTTCTGGTACAGTCGAGGTCATAAGGCATTGCGTATACAGGGTGGCTAGTTTTTCTAGCATGATGTCCCCTCCATCCTTCAACAGATCTGCTGTTACCTGATCCTCCCCAGCTGCTTTCCCCTTTTCATTGCTTCTAAGGCTTTCTTTACTTCATCTTTGTTACTGGTGGGATGACGCATTGCTATGCACTGCTGTCTTTCTCATTAACGCTCTGATTATATTGGCTACTGTACAGGTCTGTGTCTGTGTAGGCCTGGTTGTATACATACCGTTAAGTACACCATTGCGTAATAACCTAGCTACGTGGCTCGTGCTGTCGCACGTGTTATACGGGCCGGTCCGTCTCGGATTACCATCCTCCTCCTCTCCCAGTCACGTTACATAGACATCCGGGAAACGCAAGCACGAGTATCAGCCGGACCTCCGGCGAAACGTTTGAGCACCTTCGACTGAGCTGTACAGGTTTCGCGTCACCCGACTCCTGCAGCGCTCTCAGCAGTATACAGGTATGGAGAGGGAGACACCCGCGGTTGATCCGCAAGGAGTGCTGCTGCAGAGCACGGTGTCAATTAGCATTTTTACCCCTGCGTGCGTCCGCGCGCACGGTCAGGAGGAGCCACTCCTCAAGTCGTGACCGGCGGCTTTCCCAAGTCCCGGTGCCGGTGCCGGAGACGACAATTGTCTTTGTCGCCGAGTGACGGGAATTACGTCTCGGAACACGCCTCCATCCGTGTCTATCGCCTGTATACTTTCGCGGCCTCAGCGAAGGCGATCGCGCAGCAATAAGCCCACGTTAAGCGTGTGTGGCGTATGTGCACATCCTATAGGCCTACGCCGAGCGGACGTCTTAGCAAGAGAGAGCCCTGCGGGTGCGAGCCGGACCTTGCGAGAAATGGCAGCACACTTTCCCTGTCACAAAGCTGCTTGTAGCGCTTGCCTTGTGCTTGAGCCGCTGCGCCCTCGACACATCTCGACGTTACACGCTTGATTTCACTCGGCTCGCCGCCGTTTGGGACGTTAATGAGCCGAGCCCGCGGCCTCTCCGCTGCGTCGTGTCTTTTTCTCCGCAAACATTATGCGGCGTGCCCATCCGAGAACTCCTCGTCAATGCCACTCTGCCTTGCACTTGTAGCTTACCCCTCCCACTACCCCCTTGTTTCCAAGACACACTCCGTTTCCGAGAAGCCGAGTAAGCTTGCATGAGTGAGCACCGCCGAGTGCGGTAGTATTGACGACTGAAACTCCAAGGCGAGAGTGACATCAGGCGAGTCTTGCAAGAAAGCGGAGGAAAAGCGTGAGTATCGCACCCGCCCGTGCCTCGCCCGGCCGTGTAGGAGTCACGCGTAGTGTGTACCGCTGCATGCACGGGTGCGACTCCCACTCTTCAAGAGCTGTTGTGCATGATGCATGCATGTCACAGCGGTTGTGACGGTACGGATAAGTGCTTTCGCAACAGTGTCACTGCTGTCCGTTCAGAACAAAGGGTGGCGACTGACAAGAAAGCTTTTAGCTGTGACCATATCCTGGCCTTTTTCTCTATTCTTTAATTTGTTTTGGTGATAGTATTCTTCATAAAAGTTAGCAGAACAACGCCCAAGACGCTGCTGTGTGACCACAAAGGAGTGAGCGATTAAGCGTCTCCGCGTACGCCTTCGCCTCACCGCTCCGAATGACACACTCTCAAGGATCTGCAAACGACTAGAGGTGTGGCTCTTAAACGCAGTCTTCCGCGAATATATAACGGAATATGAGTTGGCTGCTGGTCGCACTAACGACACGGATGTCTGGCCTAATAACGTGCTCCTGGCACTGCGTGAGGTGCGGTAGGGCTCACCACCGTCCGGAACAAAGAGGGGAGAGAGATTCTGACAAGCGAAAAAAACAAAAAACAAACAAGTCATAATAAACCTCCGGTGTCCGACGCGGGGCGCGTGGTTTCAGGCACCTCCCGATCCACTACGACGCCAACCCAAGGCGCCACGCGCTTCGAGATGCGGTCGTAACGACGTCCCCAGCTCCACGCACCGCGAGATCCGGCCCCGAAGGCGAAAAAAAAAAAAAAAAGTCGCTCGGGGGAGAAAATTGGCGGCGCCCGCGCTTTTTCGCGCGGTTTATTTTTTGTATTTCCTACGACACTCAGAGACAATCGCTTACGCGCCTTGTCCTTGAATGTATAGTAAGACAAGCCGCGCCTCGTTTCTGCGGCACCCCTCGACCTCGTGGAGCAGCAGTGACACCGTCGCATGCGTGGTGGTCAGTGGCGCGGATGAGCTTTCTCGCACACCGCTTGTTTGAATACCAGCGGCGGCCTTGTGCGAGTTCGCGCTTTCCAAGGAGCGAAGGAATGACTGTTGAACGACGTCGCAGCGTCGGATTATCCGTGTTCCGTCGCGGACCTCCCCTCCTTCGCTCGCTGGCTGCCTCTACACCCCCGAAAGATCGAGTGACAGGCCCGCGCCGTCCGGCGATCGGTCCCCACAGCGGCTCGACGAGGCGCTCCTCCGGCGCCACCGATCCGCGTCGCTTCGGGAGTTGCGGCCACCTCCCGCGGCGTGGCGCCACACCTTGCGCGCGCCGAGGAAGACCTTGCTCCTCTTCCTGCAGCAGCAGTGGAGGTAGTCTCCGGTGGCGGTGGTTGCACACATACTTCTTCGCTTCTTCTCTCTCGGCACGCTTCTCCTACTGCCTACGTACACACGCACGAACACACACGCGCGCGCGCGCGCGGTTTTTGAAAGGTGCGCGTACTTCTGCGCGCGGTGTTTCCTTCCCCCCCCCCCCCCCCCCACCCCCTTTCCTTTCTATTATTTTTGTCTTTCACGGACGAACGAGTTTTTGGTAAAGACAAATGGGCGACACCGGCCGCGACGGCAGGAGGAGGCTGCGGAGCGGCGGCGGCGGAGCGGGCCAGACGCTGCGGGTTCCCCCGCGGTGCCGATGGCGCCCGGTCGCTTCGGCTGTCGCCGTGTTTTCCCAGAGTTGCGCCCCACTCGGCTGCGTCGCGGGTACAAGCGCTGGCCTTGCGGGGCCGACCTTTATGTATTCCGCGAACCTTCGGAAAAAAGTGGTCGAAGCCAGCTGCTCCGAAAAGTGAGGCACAGGGAAACGAGGGGTGGGACTGTTTGTTCTTAGCATTCAACTGGCCTGGGGTTGGTGCCGCTGCCTTCGTCGCTGTTCTTGTTCTTGTTCATTAATTTGACCGCCTTCAGTTACAAGTAGCTAGATTTATGTGAACCCGAAGCTCGCGAATCGGATGGTTAATGCGCTTGCACCAAGTAGTTCAGCTGTGAACGGAGTAGCTCAACCGTGCGGCTGTGCTGATGAATCTTTTAATTGTTGTTATATCCTCTTTAGCTGAACAGAACTGGCGTAATGGTTGCAACCCGCCGTTTCTTTTCTAATCTGCGAGATTGAAGTTCTCAACCAATACAGGTGGGCGTGTGTGTGTGTGTGTGTGTGTGTGTGTGTGTGTGTGTGTGTGTGTGTGTGTGTGTGTGTGTGTGTGTGTGTGTGTGTGTGTGTGTGTGTGTGTGTGTGTGTGTGTGTGTGTGTGTGTGTGTGTGTGTGTGTGTGTGTGTGTGTGTGTGTGTGTGTGTGTGTGTGTGTGTGTGTGTGTGTGTGTGTGTGTGTGTGTGTGTGTGTGTGTGTGTGTGTGTGTGTGTGTGTGTGTGTGTGTGTGTGTGTGTGTGTGTGTGTGTGTGTGTGTGTGTGTGTGTGTGTGTGTGTGTGTGTGTGTGTGTGTGTGTGTGTGTGTGTGTGTGTGTGTGTGTGTGTGTGTGTGTGTGTGTGTGTGTGTGTGTGTGTGTGTGCGGGACTAAAACGCGGGAAGTTTAAATGTCTCCGTGTAGACAGTTTTTTTTCGTAGCTCAGCAAACACTGTGCACGTACGACGTCATCGAGGTGCATTTTGTGTGCCAGAACAAGTTAGACTACCCTGGAGATAGTCAGTATTGAATGTGTCTTCGCGTGAACATTACGCTCTCCATAAGCAACAGTAGCCAGCACGTCAAGCCAAACGAATCCCCGTTAATGTTCTACTGAATATCAAGCTATACGAATAAATTCGCACATTCCAGGTACAACAATTAAAACTCAGTCAAAGAAGTTGCTGGAGTGGCAGAATTTTCCTTTATATTCAGCACTTTGCATATTGAGGACGCGTTGCAAGTTTTTTTTGGGAAAAAAATCTATTGCCAGGAAAACTGCGCACGATCTGCAGCAAGCTTGTGACTGGTAAGAGGTACAGTGCGCAATAAATGAATGAAATGGCATATTCACACGTGTTTCAGCGCGTTCAGCAGTAGTTCATAGCTTTACCATATTGACAAATAGCACAGCTGTTGAGAAATAAAGTGCTCATGCATACGCACTTGCGATGTGTTCGAACCAAACAGTTCCGCATTGAAATCGCAGAATGCCCTCGGTCATTTTCATTCACTTTTCCATGCGTGTCTTTAGTGCTCATTTGTAGACATCGCAGTAACTATTCACTAGAATACATTTACAGTAACTCAGATAACTTCAACAGATCCGGATCTGATTAAGTATTTTCCTCGATTGGTAATTTAGATGCGGAATGAATTTCTTGGGGACAGTAATTTGTCAACAAAAGTCACCAGACTTTCTGAATTACTTTTATTAATGAAACCAGCAGTGTTATATGAGTCGACAAAGTTTGTCTCGTTTCTCGGGTCAGGCGCTGCGAAGGCAGGAGCGATGCCCGGAATGCCTGTGCCAGCAAGCCAGTGAACTTGCACACTCGCACACACACTTTAAGATATTTTTGAGTTGTTATCAAGGATGAATAACCTTTCCATCTTATGTAAAAATTAGCTGCCCTGAACTGTGCCAGTGTAGCAATTAGTGCGGCCTTATCTCGGTGACCGGAACCGACAACGCACTCTCTCACCAGAACAGGATTTGGCCACCCTGGTGTAGTACTTGGCCACAACCTTCTATGATCAAACCAATTAACCATCGGCCCTCAGTCCCCAGCGGCTGCAGAGCAACTGACCACGGCGGCGGTCAGACCTGTGACGCAGCGGAGGGTGCTAAGAATCTCTGGCTCCGGACAGGCCGCCATTGGAATCTGAACCTGGCAACGTTTAACGCTAGAACTTTAGCTAGTGAGGCTAGCCTAGCAGTGCTGTTCGAGGAACTAGCGGGAATTAAATGGGATGTGATAGGGCTTAGCGAAGTTAGGAGGACAGGTGAGGCGTATACAGTACTAAAGGACGGACACATACTGTGCTATCGCGGGTTAGAGGATAGACGAGAACTAGGTGTGGGTTTCCTCATTAATAAGGATATAGCTGGCAACGTAGAGGAGTTCTACAGTATTAACGAGAGGGTAGCAGCTATAGTAATTAGGCTGAATAGGAGGTACAAGCTGAAAGTGGTGCAGGCCTACGCACCCACATTCAGCCATGATGACCAGGCCGTTGAAAGCTTCTATGAGGACGTAGAATCAGCAATGAATAAAGTAAAATCGCAGTACACTGTACTGATGGGTGACTTCAATGCGAAGGTGGGCAAGAAGCAGGCTGACGACCACGCGGTAGGTGACTATGGGATAGGCTCTAGAAATAGCAGGGGAGAGTTATTAGTCGAATTCGCGGATAGAAATAATTTACGGATCATGAATACCTTCTTCCGCAAACGAGAAAACAGGAAGTGGACCTGGAAGAGCCCCAATGGTGAGATTAAAAATGAAATCGACTTCATACTATGCACTAAACCTGGCATCATTAAGGATGTGGCCGTCCTCGGAAGGGTGCGTTGCAGCGACCATAGAATGGTAAGGTCTAGAATTAGCTTAGACTTGAAGAGGGAACGGAAGAAGCTAGCGAAGAAGAAGACCATTAACGAGTTAGCCGTAAGAGGGAAAGCACAGGAGTTTAGGATAGCGCTGCAAAACAGATACTCGGCTTTAACTGAGGAAGATGATCTTGATGTTCATTCAATGCACGATAACCTGACATCAATAATTACGGAGTGCGCAGTAGAAGTAGGCGGTAGGACAGTTCGAAAAGATACCGGGAAGCTATCTCAGGTGACGAAAGATCTGATTAAGAAGCGCCAAAACATGAAGGCATCTAACACTACCGATAGAATAGAACTAACGGAGCTATCAAAGGTAATAAATAAGCGCAAGGTAGCCGACATAAGGAAGTTTAATATGGAGAGAATCGAGCATGCTATAAAGAACGGAGGTAGCCTAAAAACAGTGAAGAGGAAACTAGGCATAGGTAAAAACCAGATGTATGCATTAAGAGACAAGCAGGGCAATGTCATTAGCAATATGGATAAGATAGTTAACGTAGCCGAAGAGTTCTACACAGACCTGTACAGTAGCCAATGTAATCAGAGCGCTAATGAGAAAGACAGCAGTGCACAGCAATACGTCATCCCGCCAGTTACGAAAGATGAACTAAAGAAAGCCTTAGAAGCAATGAAAAGGGGAAAAGCAGCTGGGGAGGATAAGGTAACAGCAGATCTGTTGAAGGATGGAGGGGACATCGTGCTAGAGAAACTAGCCACCCTGTATACGCAATGCCTTATGACCTCGACTGTACCAGAAGCTTGGAAGAATGCAAACATTATCTTAATTCATAAGAAGGGAGACGCCAAGGACTTGAAAAATTACAGGCCGATCAGCTTACTATCCGTTGCCTACAAAGTATTTACTAAGGTGATCGCTAATAGAGTCAGGGCAACGTTAGACTTTAATCAACCAAATGATCAGGCAGGCTTTCGTAAAGGATATTCTACAATAGATCATATTCACACTATCAATCAGGTGATAGAGAAATGCGCAGAATATAACCAACCTCTATATATAGCTTTCATTGATTACGAGAAAGCATTCGACTCAGTGGAAACCTCAGCAGTCATACAGGCATTGCGTAATCAGGGGGTAGAAGAGCCTTATGTCAAAATACTGGAAGATATATATAGCAACTGCACAGCTACTATAGTCCTCCATAAAGTCAGCAATAAAATTCCAATAAGGAAGGGCGTCAGGCAAGGAGACACGATCTCGCCAATGCTGTTCACCGCATGTTTGCAGGAGGTATTTCGAGGCCTGAATTGGGAAGAGTTGGGAATAAGAATAAATGGAAAATACCTAAATAATCTGAGATTTGCTGATGACATTGCCTTGCTGAGTCACTCAGGAGGTGAACTGCAAATCATGATCAACGAGTTAGACAGGCAGAGCAGATCGATGGGTCTAAAAATTAACATGCAGAAAACCAAGGTAATGCTCAACAGCCTAGCAAGGGAACAACAGTTCACAATTGGCAGCGAGAGCCTAGAAATGGTGCCGGAATACGTCTACTTAGGGCAGGTAGTGACAGCTGATCCGGATCACGAGAGGGAGATAACTAGAAGGATAAGAATGGGGTGGAGCGCATATGGCAAATTCTCGCAGATCATGAGTGGCAGTTTACCAATTTCCCTCAAGAGGAAAGTGTACAACAGCATAATCTTACCGGTACTCACCTACGGGGCAGAAACGTGGAGGCTAACGAAAAGAGTTCAGCTTAAGTTAAGGACAACGCAGCGAGCCATGGAAAGAAAAATGATAGGTGTAACGTTAAGAGATCGGAAGCGGGCAGAGTGGGTGAGGGAACAAACACGGGTTAATGACATCCTAGTCGAAATCAAGAGAAAGAAATGGGCTTGGGCAGGGCATGTAATGCGAAGGCAAGATAACCGCTGGTCTTTAAGGGTAACGGAGTGGGTTCCAAGAGAAAGTAAGCGTAGCAGGGGGCGGCAGAAGGTTAGATGGGCGGATGAGATTAAGAAGTTTGCAGGCAAAGGGTGGATGCAGCTGGCAAAGGATAGGGTTAATTGGAGAGACATGGGAGAGGCCTTTGCCCTGCAGTGGGTGTAGTAGGGCTGATGATGATGATGATGATGATGATGATGTATAGGACACCTTTTCTACAAAACATGGCAAAATTCTTGACTCCCACTCAGCTGCTCCAGATATGCAATAAATTAAGAAAAATAAAATTATTGTTGGAGCTGTTACCTGTGTACTTCTTTGTATATGTGAAAACTCTGAAATGTAATTGAGAATAATTGAACTATTTTTTGAGAATGATTATAGTGTAAAATCATCACTTTGTGTGAGCAGTATATGTGTACCATCTAACGAAACCCGATTTTTCCAAGTTCCCGCTCTAACGAAGAAATTTTGATTCCCCTGAAAGTACCCACTGGGTTCTATGTTCTCAATAACACGAATAGCTAAACAAACGACCACTAAACCCGATTGAACAAAGTTTTCAAGGAATAAATGAGTAAATAAAAGGTGATTTCTCATGTATTTTCCTCAGGATGTCTATCAGCTTGTTCGCAGTGTGCCAGTAGTAAAATCTAGGCGCCCAAGTCACAGCCCTGGATTTGTTTTGATGGGGCCGCTGCACGGAACAAATGACATCGGCAGTCAGCGGCGCTTCCCACCTTGGCTTCGACTGCGTTTTACTAGTAATACGCGTATGGTGCTTTCACGCACAAGAGATTCGGGCTGCTTTCGCGGACTTTTCATACGCACAGGCGTGTATTGAAATGCGACGCCATGGTAGCTTTTAGGTGCCGCCACATTACAATTTTATATTTCGAAGAGCGGAAAAATGCCTTCCTCGATTTTACGAATTTTCCTGTTTAATGAAATAATTCGTTGCTGCTCTTCGCTTCGTTAAATCGAGTCTTAACTGTAATTATTAATCGCATTTTTATTGAAGCAATTAGCACAATGTGACGTAATTATTCTCAAAATATAATTTTCGCGTATAGGCTCAATTGTCATCATTGTCTAACTGAAGAAGTATTAAAATTCGACGAATTTAAAGAGGTCCAATAAGCGAAACTTGCAGGTAATGCATGCGAAGTCTTTTTGTGCTGCATTTGGAATGGTGACGTAATCACGAATAAAGCCGTGTCGGCATTCAGGCCTCTCTGCAGTGCACAGCGACACTTATAATAATAATAATAATAATAATAATAATAATAATAATAATAATAATAATAATAATAATAATAATAATAATAATAATAATAATAATAATAATAATAATAATAATTGGTTTTTGGGGAAATGAAATGGCGCAGTATCTGTCTCATATATCGTTGGACACCTGAACCGCGCCGTGAGGGAAGGGGGAAGGAGGGAGTGAAAGAAGAAAGGAAGAAAGAGGTGTAGTATTGGAGGGCTCTGGTATAACTTCGACCACCTGGGGATCTTTAACGTGCACTGACATCGCACAGCACACGGGCGCCTTAGCGTTTTTCCTCCATAAAAAAAAAAAAACGCTAAGCGCCACAGATGACGGAATGATGACGTCATGCACTGCAACGCTACTTTTCCAGCGAAGGAACAGTTGTTTCAAAGAAGAGAATCAAAGCCACCGAAAGTGAAGTCCACGAAGCATTCTTTGGCGGCATCGGACGACGCACGACGGCGCGTGAGCGAAGGCAGCGGACACCTGAAATTTCGTCAGCAATGGCGCCCTTACAAGTTTTCCCGCACATCTCCAAAGCAGTGAGGAGAAGCCTGAACGTCGTGGCTGTTTTAATCGGCAATTACGTCACCATTTCAAATGCCAGCGCAAAGCTACTTGACATGCTTTACCTAGAAGGTTCATACATTCGAATTCTTAAATAGCCTCTAATTCGCGAAAAACCATTTCAACTTCCCTTTAAGGTGCAGGTGGATTATAAACTATATTTGTTTTCTTGCGTGGCTTTAAATATAGACAGGAAGATGAAGTTCCAAATTTCGACCTGATTTTGCCATCCGTGGGGATGATGGGCACGGTATCGCAGTGGGAGGATTTAAGGTGCGTGTGTGCGAACTCCACCCTCCGGAAACTCCACCGGTGAAAGTTATCTCCGACCTATGAGGCGATCAATGTAAAAACGAAATGTGCAGTCAGTACTATTAGTACTGCTAACGCAAATTTATCGTATGACCTTTTTTCCATTTTTTCAATGAAAAAACATGAATTTTTATGGCGCAAGGACAGTTTTGGCCCAAGAGCGGCATGGCACAAGGTAAGTTTCATTGCACGAGGTGGGGTCAAAGACCCATTTCCCAAGCATTTCACCCTAAAGAAGCCGAGCACCAGACCAGGGGAAAGCTTGTACCCATTGCATCACCGGTGGGTACCCGGCGGAACTCGGGATCGAACCCCGCACCTCCCACATGCGAGGCGGATGCTCAAACTAGGCCACCGCTGCGGTTGTTTTCCATGAAGTGTATATATATATATATATATATATATATATATATATATATATATATATATATATATATATATATATATATATATATATATATATATATATATATATATATATATATATATATATAGGCCTATGCAGGAAGAATTGGAAGGGAGGAGAAGGGATGCTCTCCCTGTCTTTCAATGAGTTGAAGCACATGTATTTGCTCCCTTAGTGGAAGTGGGAACAAATATGGCATGAGGGGAGAAAAAGAGGAGAATGCAGAGATGAACAAGAATACGAAAGGCCGCAGTGAGGGGGGATGCGCTAGTGAACAAGTGCGCCAGCTCGAAGTAGACAGAATACACACAGAGGAAGGTGAGGAGAAACTGTGCGTCTGTATTGGGGAGGTTATTATGCACAAATCTAGTGAAGAATATACGGGAGAGGCAAGATGTGCTTGCTCCAGAAATGTGCAGAGGACGCGGAGAGCAGATGAATGTCAAGGCCTGCTGTATTTGGGGAAAAGCAGATCATCGAGGGTTGATGTAGGTAAACTTTGGTTCCTGTAACCGTGGAGTATACAGACCCATGGTGTGTAGAAGGAAGGACAGGAAAAGAGAATGTGTCCTAATAACTCATCGGTCGGGCAGTCTCTGTAAGTGGGGCTGGCTGCCCGGTCCCGGCGGAGCATTCGTTCGGGAAGTGCACTATAAAATTAAGACTCCACAACCTCTCCAAGGGTCAGCCATAGAACCCCATTGTGCATGTGGCATTGCAGACAGACACCTCGCTACAGCGCGTACAGTCATTCCGACAGCCTGAAGTTCCTGTCCGTACCGGACAGACTGAACTTCCAACCACTATAAACATGGAACAAATTTTTTTTTTGAGTATACATACCCAGGAGGTGTAGCGTGGGCTATTATCCCAACACCCATCCGTGTCGGGCAGGATAAATGTTCTTGACGTCACATCACTTCACCTTGAGTCACGGCACGGTGCCAAGACCTGCTGGCGTCGAATTCGGACTGTCACGCAAAAAGTGAGAGACAAGAGAGGCAAAAGAAGTTTCACACAGGCCTCTTTTTATTATTGCTTCAAAACGAAGGTCACCCGTCTCCCTGGGACAATTTTTGTCAGACAATTTTTCTCCCTATTTTGTCACCTTTGCTGCGCACAAAGACTTCTGTCACGCACACAACTCGTTCCCTTTCCCTTTTTCCAGCGTGAACATTCATTATAAACCCTCGTGCATTTTAACATGCATTATAAGTGCGCCAAAGTTCACAGACAAAGCTTATTTATAATGTCCTTGTTCACGAGTTTTGCATTGGCAACTGATGCAGATGTTATAGAAGTAGTCACGGTGCAATGAATTGCGTGTGTTTTCGTTGCGCACACAGCGAAGAGCGTATCGCTAAACATTTATAAAGGCGAAGTTCAGTCTGTGTCGCGGCGATCAACTTGTAACTCGTCTATCTTTAGCCCTGAAACGAAGTAATAAGCAAAATTAATTGTGCTCTATGGAAGCAGAACATCATGCTTTGCATAGGTGAACATTTGCTGCTTGCCTCCATTCAGCCCTCTGAGAACACCACTTATTAAGCGAAAGTGGCGATGCGCTGACTTTAAAAAGGCAAAACGAATCGGCTCTAAGGTTGTCCAGAGCCACATGAATGCACGGCGTTCGAGGTGATGAGGATCGGACATTTTGTACATGCGAAGGCTTCAAACGCTCAGCCCAGTGACAGTCGAAATCACTCAAAACCAAAGAAACGACAAATAAGATTAAATACTCTTGTCACTTTCGGGTACAGGAACCGCTTAACGACAGCATGCAACGAGGTTTCAAACTTTCGCTCTGAACGAATTGCGATGCCTCATTAGGCGCAGTGATAGCATTGATGTAATAGCAGTGAGAAAAAAATTTAATAGAACAACTTTAGAGGGCACACTGGAGCGATATTAGGCAGTATACTGTACCATAGACGACATCAGCTAATACAAAACTCTTGCACCTATACCTTTACGCAGTATTAATCCTTAACTATATTCCAGTGTTCTGCTTTCATTCCAGATAACCAGTCGGATAGTAAAGACACTTCAAGTTCTCTCGATGAAAATATAACAGTGTAATGCGTTGCTACTGATGTTTCATAACGGAACAAACACTTCGGTAGATTTGTGTGCACGATAAAAATGCGAGGTGAAGGGGTTTGGAGGGAAAAAATTTGCTCGGAGAAATCGCCCTTTACCTAATTTCGTCTCGAAATGTGTTCTCGGGGAACATTAATTCTTGTCAACAGTAGAACTTCGACGTCGTCAATCGATATTTCAGATATATAGGACTGATTTATAGTGTAGTGAACGATCGTGCATTTATTTCCTCGACGAAATTAGCACACCGAGTCTTTCATAAATGTCCATTACTTCCGCCATGTATTCTACCTGTGAATCACAATATTCCGCCTTAGAACGTTCCAGTGCAAATATCTCGGAACCATGTGAAATTTGAGTGGAATCAGCACCAACTGATACTGGGACGAAAAAAAAAGACACACAAGGACGAAAAATAAATTCACTGAACAAACAAAAAATGTTATTGCAGTTAACCAAGATTCAACTTTGTTCTCCCTGGCTGGAGAAGTAAAACTTCACGCCATCTGCTTTCTCATTCATAACGACCCGCGGGGCGTACTCATTGTGTTTCATATGTGCATAATTTATTCTGTACACGGAACACGAAACACATTTTTGGGAGCGCGATTGTGAGCTCACTGCTCGCCTTTATAAGAGATGAAGTAATGGGTTCAAAATACATACTTATTCACTACGCTAATCTCATCTATCATCAGATGTTATTTATTGGGCGTTACCAGGCATCTGTGCACATTAACATCATGGAACTCTAGGTTTTCCTGGTATAAGAATGCGTAAAAAAAATGCGTGTCAAGCTATCAATGCCTTGAAAAATGCTGACCTCTCCTTGGCGTCATCTAATCTTGCATATAGCCAAAGAAAATAATAATGCTGAAAATTGTCCGGATGACTTCTATAGCCTGCAGTGAGTTAACATAGAGATGTGCAAATTGAAACAAGTTCGCAAGAGCTTTTGATCTTAATTTTTAATGAAACACAGGACAAACAGTGGTTCGGTCATAGCCGTTATAGGTCGATTCGGAAAGTATGCCCTAAAATACATGAGAATTCTAGAACCTACAGCAGTTTCTCGCTTACAGTCTTGAAGTTTGCCGCCGCGGTGGCTCAGTGGTTATGGCGCTGGGCTGCTGACCCGAAAGACGCGGGTTCCATCCCGGCCGTGGCGGTCGAATTTCGACGGAAGCGAAATTCTAGAGGCCCGTGTACTGTGAGATGTCAGTGCACGGTAAAGAACCCCATGTGGTCGAAATTTCCGGATCCCTTCACTACGGCGTCCCTCACAGCCTGGGTCGCTTTGGGATGTTAACCCCCCCCCCCCCCCCCCCCCCCTCTTCCATAAGCTCAATCTTGGTTTTGTACAACCCAACCTGTGTTTTTCATGCAAATGGAAGACGCTTATAAGCGGTACGACGCACTTTACTCAAGCCTTGGGACCATTCGCCAGCGATGGCGACGCGAGCAGACCGCAATTATCCTCGCGGGTATAAAAGTCTTAAGAAATCGGCCTTGTTTATAATCACCTGGCGTCGGTAAAGCCAATCGAACCGATAATACACCGTCTGCGGCAATTTTCTTCCCGCGCCTGCGGCGTCTGCCACCTTGCAACACAGACGCTATGGGTGGTACGGGCTTGCCTCGTTATCTTCCGCTCATCTATGCCATTAAGCATGCTCGCGCCACGCCCACCGTATGTCGCGCCAATATTCACGAAGGCGTTGTACGTGTAAAAGTTGTCGCCTGTTTATTGCTCTAATTCGACAGCACCGACTTCTTGCCACGACTCAACCCCTAAACGAATCGTTGCTTATTGCTAATCGCGACTGTTTGTCAAACTTGTTTCCTCAATGTGAACGAGCGCAACAGCAAAGCTCAAGATGTGTACAGAAACGATAAAGATCCGCGTGAAAGAGAATGCGCACACTATAATTAACTCTCAGGCTCAGACAGAGAGAAGCAACGATTTGACGGAAATAATTTGTCAATGCCGAATATTTAGGCTTAGGAGTTCATAACCCCATGCAACATCGTGCATCGCCATACATTACTTATCTTCCGTCCTGACGTCTGAAAGGGTCAAACTCTGTTCCTGCAGTCCGCAAAGCCAACTTGCGCTGCAGTTTTATATACACCCGCACAAACCAAGATATCAGATTAACTTGGAATCATTTTAACGCAATTTTCCACTGTTTCAGACCTCTATAGCTGTTGCGTTCAATCGTTAAGTGGCAGTGTCAGAATCGAGTTTGTTATCCATAATGTGGATCAGTTGGTAATTGGATAACGTGAATAAAAAAAAAATGTTCACGGTTCTATAAAACCAGGGAGAAAACGGGAGACTGTAGAATGGTACTCTGCCTGTAAAGCTAAGAACTTCCTCTCAGCTTTAATAATTTCACTTCGCACGTCTCCTGCTCCTTCAGTAGAGAGTACTCAAGTTTCCAAACACACATATGTATGCGTCTATGCACTACGCGTATGCATAGCTCGTCGTTGCTACCGACCATTCTTGTCTTCTTTCGTACTTAAATTAACAGCCAACGCATAAATGTTGTACACCCAAAAAATGCAATTAAAAAACCCAAACTCTACATATGTACAACAGCGAGGCAGCCGCGGAATCGAAACCGGTAGGGAAAGAAAAAAATATATGTATATAAGTAAAGCGAAATGCGGCGGCTGTTTCTATACAGGGCGGCTACACAACGAATGCGTAGGAGCACATGCATTTCTGGATAAACGCTGCATGCGCGGCAGAAGGAAAGTCTCTCTTTGTGGCCAAGTCCGTTCAAAGGTGTAGGTGGGGCTGATAGCTGTAGCTGCTTTCCGTCCAAGCGCGCCACCTGAAATGAAAAGAAGAGAAGAGAACACGCAGTACCCGGGTGAACGCTTGTTCTCATTGTACGGATACGCGAGAACGAGAAAAAAACACTAAATAGCGATAACAATGCGTACACAAAGTACAATTTCGCGCATTTAAGCGCTTCGAAACAGGCTCAAGATGCAAAAAAATTACTGCGACATCCAATATGGAAGGCTCATGATGACAAATTAAGGTACAAAATGCTTATGAGAAAATTAGCGCTAGCAAAGAACTCTATGAACAGTAGATCGACAGAGTCGAATATATTCGTGAAGGAACTGCTGAGCGTCTGTGAGGCAAGCCTATACTGCCCATGCAATGAGGACTGTTCTGACCATCTACAGCTCGATTATAGCGTATGTGCCCCAATACCAAATCTAAAGGTGACGCATCGGGATATTTGGTGCATACACGTCATTTTCCGCTTTGTCTGTCTCTCTCTGTGACCGTGTTGATTGCAGCGCTTCCTAAAATAGACGTTTTTAGCGTATATACTAGAAGCGTACTACCGGAGACGTATACCGGTTGGTTGGTTGGTTGGTTTTTTGGGGGAAAGGAAATGGCGCAGTATCTGTCTCATATATCGTTGGACACCTGAACCGCGCCGTAAGGGAAGGGATAAAGGAGGGAGTGAAAGAAGAAAGGAAGAAGAGGTGCCATAGTGGAGGGATCCGGAATAATTTCGACCACCTGAGTATTTTTAACGTGCACTGACATCGCACAGCACACGGGCGCCTTAGCGTTTTTCCTCCATAAAAATGCAGCAGCCGCGGTCGGGTTCGAACCCGGGAACTCCGGATCAGTATACCGGTTCACCGGACGCCTCCTGCGCATGCGCAGTGGCTCTGCCTGGCCGCACACATGCCACTGCGCGTGCGCGGGAGGCGTCCGGTGAACCGGTATACGTTTCCGGTAGTACGCCTCCGGAACGCTAAAAACGTCTAATGACCACATCCAAATTATGTGGACCATGGCCGATATCATAGAGGGTGAGCAAAAAATTATCCGCAATGTTGACTAACTCTTCCTGCATAGTTCGTACTGACCTCTGTCCTCGTTTTTTTTTATTGTTACGCTGTTGTGGACCTGCTATAAAATTTCGATCTTAATTCCTCCATTCGTCTTCCTTTTATTGCTGATAGATCATGGCCATCTCCATTATAAGTTTGCACCAAAGAGGGTTAACGAACATGGATCCGGTTTTTCTGGTCGGAAGGTGGTGTATCAAGGACCGCAATCCGTCAAAGACTTTCGGCACAATACGGGACCAGTGTCTTGACGCAACGGAGTGTTTACGAATGAATTGAAAAATTAAAAAAAAAGTCGCACGAGTGTTACGCATGAGGAAGGAGTCGGACGACCATCTAAGGCCACAAATGATGACAACATTGAGCGTGCACGTGACATGGTTCTGTTAAACGAGTGACGGTTGATGAAGTGGCACATCGTCTGCAAGTTAGTCATGGTTCTGCCCAAAAAATCATCTACTACAGTCTTGGATTTCATAATGTCTTTGCAAGATGGGTTCCAAAACAACTCGCAGTGTTGCATAAACAAACACGCTTGGACATCTGCCAGAAACATTTGGATCGCTCTGGTACGAAGGTGGCGACTTCTTAGACAATCATCACAACCGAAAACCTTTTTTTTCTTAGGGCATCAGGAAACTTATATATAGAACGATGGACCAAGTGCATTGAAAAACAAGGGGACTATATTGAAAAAAGGTACTAAATTCAGTTTTATATTTGTATTGCAATAAACGTTATAGCTGCATTGCGGATAATTTTTGATTCACCCGTATACTTGCACATTAGACTCAACAGAGACATATACAAATAATCAATGAGCTTAAAATATAAAATTACAAACTGATAACAAAATAAGGACAGGGAGATGAAAACAGCAAAAAATAAATTCGCAACTATACAGATCTTTAGACTGACCATAACTTCAGCATTTTTACCCCGGTATGTCACATAATTTCTCTCGGTGCTCTTTGCCATTATATCTTCTCAGATATGGCGTCCGTTATTACGTATGATATACGGAGCTTTTCGTTAAGCTACCGGAAGCATTGTCTTCCATATCCTATTGCATTATTTTTCATTTCACCTGCGTTGTTTCTTATATTTTCTTTCTACGACTCTTCTATCAAGTCATTCAAAGTCGCGTCGGGTGTCTGTCTCTCCTGCTGCAAAGATCAGACTGCACGTGGTTAAAAACCTGGAGATGTCCTTTGTCGCAGCCACATCAATTTCCTATACGACGACACTTAATACACGAACTTTTCTATAAACCCCATCAGTACGCATTTGTGCGTCTGAGGTGTGAAAAGCAGGAATTTTTTTAACTGCCTGTGCATGCGACCTGCTTTGGCTGTCGACGACACGAATAAAAGACTTTGCGAACAGCAGTAAGTAATACCAAACAGTGATAACATGCACGTAGCCAGCACATGCACGTAGCCCACATGGGACACTGCCGCGAAGACGCACATGAGCTGCTATATACAACGCACTCATGTTCCCACTGCAGGCCCATCTTTGTTGACGGGAAAAAAAGGGCCAACTCTTCCCTGAAACTAAGTTCATATTTCCTTAAGTACGCCGCTTAAAACATTTTCCATCCCTTTTTCTGGCGTTTTTGAGAACGAAATTGGGCAAAGAACCCAGCGACCCTTAACCGGAGACACAGAACGCTTGAGGGGAAAAAAGAAAGTGGGTCGTTTAATTCGACTCGCTCAAATTTCCCCTTTTTCCTAAACGCATCTCCAGCAGTCGTCGCTGCAGTTCGAAATGCGTATCAAAGTTTTGGGAGATGTGAGAGAGAGAAAAATAAAAGGAAAGCGATGAAAAAAAAAATGGGACGAATAGAGGGCGGGAAAGCGCAAACCGCCTGACGCCGTGCTCTGCGTAAAGGGAGCGGTTCCTCATCAACTCATTTCTCATCCCGGGAAAAGGGGAAAGGGAAACGGCGGCGGCGCTGGCGCGATCAAGGCGGCGCGACCCATGAACCAGCGCCACCATCACAGCGGCCGATGGCGACGCCGCGGTACTGCCGCAGCAACGCCCATTCCCGATTCTGCTCCCCGTCATCTTCCCCTTTTCTGCGGCGAGGCGGGAGAGGAAAAACGAATTTTCTTTTCGTGAGGATAAAAAAAGAGAGCAAGCGGGAAAGAAAGGCGGGAAGGAAGGAATAGAGGGATGGAGAGCGAAGAATCTTCTCGGCGCGGCGCGAGGGCTTCGCCAAAGCTCGACAATACACACACGCACCAAGTGCCTCTTCACACGCGAAGCGGCCATTCGCGCTGCGGCGCGCGCCCCCTTTTCCCGCCCGCCTCTTCCCTCTTTGTTCCCCGAGAATGTGCTCCGACGTTGATGCGTATAAACGGTGCGCGCAAGAAGCGGGAGGGAGGGATCCTTTTCATTACATGGCTCTCCCTGATTTCCTCCCGGGTGCGTACAGTCTTTACGGATCTCGTCATCTCCGAGTTCGCTATAGTTTGCTTTTCTGGCGAGCTTCTTCATTCCCTAGCCATTCCCACTTCCCCCGCAATGTTTCCCTCTTCCCCATCATTATCCGGCTATCTCTCTCGGCGCAATGCAGCCTCCTCATTGGAGGACGCTTCTTTTTCCCACCGCGCCCTGCGGTGACTGTCCCAGCCACACTTGTATCTTTTCGTACTCCTCTCCCTCTTTTAAATCATTCATAATGCGGTGTTCAGAGTTCGCCATTTTAACCTTAACGTTTTCGATTGTGTTATACTAGCAAATATTTTGTCACGTTGCCCCTCTCCCCCTTACTATTTTTTTTTCTCGCCAACTCATCTGATCTGATATACTTGCCAACTGATCTGGAGCCTCTCGAACCACCAGCCAAGTTCTCCATCCTTCTCCACACAGTCCTTACCTTGTCATTGCCAATTTCATGCAAAAGTAATAATTCGGCGCCACTGCTTAAAGTTTCTTATTTCTCGCAGCACACTATCCTACTTTCTTGCTTTTCCTCTTCAACTCCCTTTTTCGTTAACGTGTTTCCCCCGTTCATTTGCCCGAGCTACCCGTATAAACAACAAAAACTGTCGTTGCTGCAAGATTCCTCGATTCGCTTTTCCGCGAGCGCGGGAACAAAAGCGCGCGCTTTTTCGCATTTTCCCGCGGTGCCGTTAAATCCCGCCCCCGAGGGGTGCGCGCACAACACGCGACGGCATGATCATCCATCTGGAGAACCGCGAAGGCCTGTCTCTATTCTTGCCCTTTTTCCCTGCGCGATTCTCGTGCACGCTCACTCCTCGTTGCTTTAACTCCGTTGTCCCCCTTTTCTTCCCGCCTCCGCTCCCCCGACTAAATTTGAGAATCCCTCTCCCTCTCCCTCACTCCCTCCAACAAAACTGCGTGCGGTGGAAGAGGCTGCAGGCAACCAAGTTTTTCGGTTTCCCCATAAGCGCTATGCAGGCGCTACGAAACACGCCGCCTGCTTTGGCCCTGTGTAGCAATCTCCGCACAACGCCCGATTCGAAACCTCCTTTCCCTCGTCCCCTTCCCGTCACTTTTTATTTATTTCGCACTGAAAGCGACGACGACAGTGGCCAAGCATTCGCGCCGAACGGACTCGTTTTGTACGGCCCAGACAAAAGAGCACCGCTACGAATGCATTGCGAATGGAGCACGATGCGAATAAAGCGAATCAAATGGCGGAGCGCTCCGTGAAAAGTTTTCCCTTTTTTTCACAAAGGCCGCACCTCCTCCCTAAAATCCCCTCCTCGATCCCCCTTTCCCTTCCCATTTTCGAACCAAGAAACGGGTTGCGTATGGAGAACAAATGGAAGAGAAGAGGGCAGAAAGCGGGCGAGTATGTGGCGCCCTCCCCCGCCTATTCGCTTCACTCGTTCGCCTAGCACGCCCTCTTGCTGCGAATTGAAGCGATATCAGACGCGAGCTGCGCGCCCGTCATTTGCACTAGACACGCTCGGTTGGTCGGCAGAATGCCTTTAATGAGGTCTGCCTTGCCCCTCGCTCTCTCTCCCGAGTTCAATGCGAGGCGCGTTTATGTATCTGCGGCGCTGACGCCAATCGTTCGTCTTCTCGCGGTCCGGCGACTCCGCTGCAAATATTCCCTCGCCATCGGAGTTTATGCGTATCGCTGTGCCTAAAAGAGCGAAGGGGGAATTCCCGCTTGAGGGGATGCGGAGCCTCGGAAAATTTAGTCGGCGCCAGGAAGTGGCTTGTTTGTAACAATGGCCCATAAGCCGTGGAAATGACTTGGCCGTAAAAGTTTTCGCTTACCTCCCGCCCGCCTCCAGGTTCATTATTACGGTTCGATGAAACAGGCTGGCTGTGTAATCATCGTGGATGAATATTTCTCGCGCTGCAGGCTTCGTAAGAGCGCGCTATAGGAGTTCGTGGTTTTTCTGCAGTATAGTGAACAACCGCTTAAACAGGTTTTTCAACTTTATCGTTTAGGAGCACTGACATCGCACAGCACACGAGTGCCTTAGCATTAAAGATCCCCAGGTGGTCGAAATTATTCCGGAGCCCTCCACTACGGCACCTCTCTCTTCCTTTCTTCTTTCACTCCCTCCTTTATCCCTTCCCTTACGGCGCGGTGCAGGTGTCCAACGATATATGAGACAGATACTGCGCCATTTCCTTTCCCCACAAACAAATTATTATTAATATTATCGTTTAGGAGCAGGAAACAGTGTCAACGACCCTGACGTGCATAGGAATTGTCTCAGCATAAATCCATCACATGGTTACGCTATGCGTAAGTGCAACTCTTGCTTTGGTGCAGGAAAAATAAAATGAGCTTGAAATTTTTAAAATGCGCGCACTTGTCTTCTAAAGACATTCTTCCGTCTAAACTTTGTTTCTGCTGTTAGAGCGCACAACATTCTGGAACCGTGCAAAGTCGCGCAACAAAACAAAAGTGGAAACCAAATACGAGTACGCATTGCGGCTGCGTCTCTGGTGTTCAACACCCGCTTTCGGTAATGCGCTACGGCCTATTACTTTTGTCCTTGCCACTCAACAGTTTTGATGACTTTGACTTATTTGCCACCCAGTACATAGTATATAATGTCTCTCAACAATAAAGCAAGACCTACTGAAACTACATCTACAGAGAGTTTGCAACAAGGTATAATTTGCACGTTAGCTTTAAACCGGTGGATCTATGCCAAAATACTAATTGCGGTGGCTGAGCAGTTGTTTAATTACAGTTTCGCTGCAACACAGTCGTATTGAACTCAATATCCAGGCGTACAGTTGCGTAGCTTCATAAACAAGGTCCGTTTTTAGTACAGTAATTCTTGCATTTTATTTGACTAGATTCTTCGTTATGATTTCATGCTATATAAATTCAGGACATCTGAAATACATGAAAGGCAAAAGAAACAGCGAAGTATTTGACGTTCACAACACCACACGTCAGTTAACAAAAAGAGGTTCATTACAGGTCTTTGCCCTTACTGACGTTCTTTATTCTATGACTACAGCGCGACGAACGGGACATAGAAGAAAGGAACTCGCAGGGACACAGCAGTTGTGTCCCTGCGTGTTCCTTTCTTCTATGTCCCGTCAGTCGCGCTGTAGTCATGTAATACAGAAAAAAAAAGGGGAATTACAGAAAGGATTTCTCTCAGGCAGGTATATGCACATACCTGTCTGCGACTCCTATTCGCTAGCCTGGGCTTGTTATCCTTGAGGTCACGCTTCCGCCACTTGCTTCCTCTTGCCACCAGGGCGCATACTTGGCACGGAGTCACTGTCATCACACCAATCTTCGTCGCCCAAACTCCACTTTACACACAAATGCAGCCGCGCCCCGCGAAGCCCCGTCTTCAGCACGTCACACGAGCACCACCAACCACTACACATACAAACGCACGACAACGAAGCGGCAGCGGCACGTGCTGTCACCGTCTACTTGTCACTCAGCCTGGACAGGGAGAGCATGGCCAACTGTTCCTGGCGCCTCTCGAGTCCGTTCACCATGTTCTCCATGTTCTTGAGTTCGCTCGACACGAGCGACGCGGCGGCGGCGAGCGAGTTGTCCGAACTGTTGCCCGCTTCGGACGACGGCGAACTGAGGCACTTGTCCAGCGTCGCGCCGACCACAACGCCGTGAGGCGGCCCGTACATAGTCCTGACGGTAGAAGGCTCCTGCAGCACCGAGTCCGGGTACGTGGGCGTCGGCGCCACGATCTGCTGCTGCGCCGCGGAGGCTGAGGACGATGACGAAGACGTGGGCGGTACGGGGTAAGGCGCGAACCGGCCTTGCGGGCCGCCCTGCTTCAGGAACCGCGAGGAGCCCACGGGCTCAGCGGAGGCGAGACCTCCGCCTCCCGCGTGCTGATGCGACCCCATGGGGCCCTGGCCGTTGAAGAAGTGCTGGCTCGCTGCCATCAGCAGCGGAAGGCTGGCGCTGTGCGGGCCGACCAGTGCCGCCGCGGCGTGGTTGTGGCCGGCGGCTGATGATGGACCTCGGGGCAGGAACATGGCGGCCGGTGGCAGGCCCATGGTCGGGTGGTAGAAGGACGCCGCCGCCGGGTAGAAGTAGGGAAAGAGGGCGGCGGCCTGAGGATGCGCCGCAGCCAGGCTAAGTCCCTGCAGGCTGTGCAGCGACATCTCGGCGGCCGCGGCAGCTGCGGCGGCGGCGAGGTTGCTGGGGCTGGGTGAGTGCCGCCGGTCGCCGTTGGACGCGTCGTCGGGCCGGCCGCCGCTTCGGTCGTGGCCAGCTGCGGGGAAAAGGGTGGCACAAAAGAGCCGTCAGATATTCATCTTCATCAGTTACTGATTACTACATCCCCTGCACGACAAAGCCTATATCATCGATATCCAATTAGTCCTGTCCCGCGCCAGCTACGGACGCACTATCCCCGAAAACTTCATTTCATCTGCACCTGACTCTCTGCCGTCCCCTTTACGCTTTCCCTCTCGAAATCCACCTCGTTACTATAACCGACCATCGGTTAGCTGTTCGCATTACATGTCTCACACACATTCATTTCCCCTAACCTTGAATTGCTCCCATCCGAACGTTCCTGTCTTCCTGCCCACTTTGGCTGACATGAGCTATCTTTCTGCTAATACAGGCGATTGTAAATCTGTGTATGCGTTACCGGACTATTGTTCGCGACGCGAAAGGCTGCCGTATCTTTCCGGCGATCAGTGTGCCTGTTTTCATGCGCGCCGTCATATCAGTGCAAGAGCATTTTTCACATTTACCTTTTGTCGTAAAGTGGCCTCTGCTACGCTGCAAAAGAATCAGTGAACCTGACATTAGGCGTCGATTCTGTGACGGCGTTTTCCTCGTTACTGTCGAATATGAGCCAATCGTCAATGCTTAATATTTGTACCAGCCAGTACAGCATTCTTGAGTCACAATCAGTGGCAGCAACGGGTCAGTCCGTAGCCGAGAACGCGATTTTACTGCAAAAAATAACCAGAGATTTTTGAATTTCGATTGTTTTACGGCGTTCTCGTTTTAAAACACACTGGCACGTCTCGCGCGCGCATCAGTTTTGCAAACTGTTTTAGTTCATGCCTCCGTGCGGCATGTGACTTCCAAGGCCCAGATCTTTTATTTCGTAATTTAAGCTAAAAAAAGCGACTGTCTTACTTTAGAAGAAGCTATACTGAGACCGCCGAGCAAGGAACTGAATCCAAAAATGAAAGATAAATTTGCTTCAAAACGAAGAAAGGAATAAAAGTTCTCGGACCTATGCGAGCAAATGAAATACTTCTATGCGTTGGACACAATCTATGCATGCTTGGGACGCCATGATAGAAAATCCTTTTTTTTATTGACAATAGAAAATCCACATTTTTTTTTAATTGATCATAAAGACAGGCTCTGGAAAAGGTCGTTATGCGACTACCAATAAGTGACACTAAGAAAGCATTCGTGTATATTTATCCCCCCCCCCCCCCTCCCCGCACGCGACCTCCGGTTTTCTTTTTAAGCGTTTCCTTTTTACGCACTCACGTTGAAAGGCAAGTTGCTAGAAAAATCTCCTCCCCCGAAACCGCATACCTTCGGGCTAAAGTTCTTGCCAGGCAAATGAGCAAACCCTGGACAGACGCCTGCCTGCACTTCAGACGCACCTCACCCAAGTTAAAAAGGACGGCAGACAGTGACCTCTCTCGCCTTCCGAGATTTCCACAGGAGATACCACACGCTTCGCAGAGTGGGAGACCGAGAAAGGAGGGGAGAGAGAGAGAGATCTGCATCAGGGCTCGTCTCCGTTGACAGCAGACCTCCTCGCTCCCAAGCTTAGCTCGCAACGACCACCGACGTGAGTGGTAGCCAGAAAAAGGCATTCTTGAAAGGAGGAAAAAGAAAATACAGACAGAAAAGTAGCCGAGAAAGAAATGCGACGCGGTGTCGATAGCGTGCAGGCGTGAGAAACGTGATCTGCCTTGCACACAGCGCCACTCTCGAGGCGACAAGACAGCAACCGTCCAAGTGCACACAACCTTGCCACTGTTCGCCCTCTTTTGCTTTGTTTGTTTTGCGCAGAGAGTTGAAAGCTGATACACCAGGCTTCTGAAGAACTTTCGCGACAAGGGTCTCGGCTCCCGTGCTTCTGTGTACCGAAAGCAGGGCAATCAGCAAGTGGCTTCGGAAGCTGTGTGCCCTTCTTGCCACGGCATCGTTCCGCAGTAAGCTCCGCGTATGTCAGGCGGCGGTAACTAAGCTCTCGGCAGAAGGTGACAAAGGTGTTTTTTTTTGTTATTTTAAGTGCTGCGTTTTTTAAGCTTTGACTGCTCCACTAACGCGTATTATACCTGGAAAGAGCATTGCTTATTGCAACGTAGTTCGGTAAGTGAATTTATACTTATAGGCTTATTTTAATGCAAGGCGCGGCGGCAATATCTGCGTGTGTTACATTCCCGATGCGTTGCATTCACTACATTTGTCTAACTGCACCGCGCGTTTAGTTCTCTTTTTTTTTTCTGTCTCGTTTCAGTGGATGAATAAATCTTCGACCAATGCTTGTTTCCTGTGCTTCGGATGCTTTATGTGCACCACATCCTGTGAATACAATTTTTGTCATATTTTTGTGATAACATGGAGCAAGTTAGCATTATCGCCATTCTCATATACGTCGAGGCCGCTTCGGTACAAATGCCTGTACCCCGAAGAGATCTCCAATTACGCCCGTGTATATCACCTCAGCAATGGCGGACAGCTTATGCAACCTGCCAGCTAATACTCCCTCATTCCATTTTATCCCCGCTGCCACCTTATCTCAACCTCTGTTGGGTTTTTTGATACCCACTCTGTAACATCAAAAGACTACCGGTCGTTCTTATTGCATTCTTCATGAACGGCGTGCCTAATCCTTCTCTTTTAATTTTAGGTACAACACGTGACCCTGCAGTTAGACAGTTGCTGCTCCTTTTCCTTTTTTTTTCATAAATATCACAGCTCAACATCCCAACTAGGAAGAACCTTCCGTACAAAGAAAAAGGTCGATCGTAGGGCCTTCCACAGCATCTGTGAAACTGCCTTCACTGACGGTGCCCATCACAGCCGAAGGCGAAAGCTGCAGTCTCCAGTTCGGATCGCCTCTACCACCTCACAGCTTCTTTGGCCTGCTCATCGCACTTATCTTGACTGACTTCTCACCCGGCAGCGCACCCGGCAGGAAGTTTTCTACTCTTCGGCGTTCTACAGGAGTGGTCGAAGACAAAAGAAAACAGAGAGAAACGCAGAAGGGACGCCTCCTCGCGAGAGGCCAAACAAAACATGCTCGCTAAGTGCGCAAACAAGAAACAGCGCGCTGCTGTTGCTGCTACCATAGCTTTTCCCGAGCCCTCTGCTTGATGGATCACGTTCTTTCATTTTTTTCTTCCTATCTTTCCCTCTTCTTTCTCTCGTGCGGAAAGTAGCCCGCTCGTCCGCGCACAGCTCGCGCTGGCAAGCGTGTTTTAAGATAAGCGTTTGGTAGGTTAGGGAAGAAGGACTGTACGGCCGGACGTGTTTTCTTTTTTCTTTCCCTTAGGGACGTTATTAATCATAACGGTCGTTATATGTAAACTGGCTTTCATTGCGCGGTCGGAAAGCGATGCAGGGCAGACAACGACGGAGTGATGACAAATCGTACGCAGACTGCCGTGCGTATAGCCTGCATGCTGCTGTCACCGGCAGTATCCTTCATTAGGCGTCTTTATTTATTCTCATCTTGTCTATATAGGCACGAATACTAATATTATAAATGTGTTACAATCAAATGAAACCAGACACCAAGATTAAGGCTTACGAACGAGTATTGCGAGCGTTATATATTCATATAGTGACGCCAAATGACTCGCGTGTCTTAATAATTAGTCTAGTTTCCGGCCATGAATGTAGCCTACGCATGCCAAACAGCATTGCGGAGGATGAGCAAACTTTTCTGAAACTAGTTTCTCGCCAATTATGCACTGTGCACGGAATCGCTGCGCTATACTTCGCACCCAGACGGTGCAAACCATTTAGAAGGAAACTTCGCTTCGCTCTATCTCCTGGCTTTCTTTCTTTGCGTTTTTCGCTTTGTTATTTTTTTGGAGAGAACTGCTTATTCGTTGTTCTCGCTCCCTTTAGCATTAGTCAGTAGTTCCTGTGCGGTACCTGAGCCGTCGACTGGAAAGCTCAGGCTCAGGAGGCTCAGGCCAAAGGGACGCT
The DNA here is from genome assembly GCF_052857255.1 of Amblyomma americanum. Taxonomy (NCBI): domain Eukaryota; kingdom Metazoa; phylum Arthropoda; class Arachnida; order Ixodida; family Ixodidae; genus Amblyomma; species Amblyomma americanum. Next base: position 49,968,422 of record NC_135498.1, read on the forward strand.
TAGACCAATAGCGGACAATTGTGGACGAGCAAATAAAACAAATCGGGAAAAGTTACAAAATACGAATCCATCTTTGCTTTGTAGCGGCCCGACACCGCTCAGGTGGCGGTCAGTCGGCATTATCCGTGGGGATTCCGTTAAACGCAAACGTGTACACCATAACCACGCTGTACCGTGGCCAACTTCTTTATGATGTTTGTAGATTTATCGCAAATGTTTCAGCGCTCCTCCTATTTTTCTTAACTCCCAACGTCACCTTCGTTCTTCATTTTCCCTTTGTGGTTCATACGTATTTCCCCCTATATTCCCATTCATCGCACTGTATTATGTCAATCACCTTCTTGTAATATGCCCCCCCGCCCCCCCCCCACTTTTTTTTTTGGTTCACACACAACGACCCTATCATTCTGCCTGTGTGACCGTGCGGACAATGTACACTATGTGTGGTCCTGTGTATGCTCATTGTATGCGCCTGTACAGACGTTGGTATACTTCCTATTGTTATGCAAGTAGGCTAGGGCTTGGCTGGTACCCGGGCCGGCTACTTATTGTACGGGCGGACAAAATATGTGTGGGGAAGTGGCCATGTATATAGTATAGATGCCTATAATGCCCATTTAGCATTAAAACTTAACTCCCCGATCCAACGGCTTTAATCTCGCCACTGAGACACATGGGGTCCAAGGCGAGGTAACACAAACGAAGCGATAGAGAGATTTAAGCGCACTTAAATGCATCCCCAAGTTTAGGTCACCGGCGCCTTCGGATGAAGCGAAAATTAAACGCCACGTCATCCAACGAGACGCTACGCAGACATGCTCCTCTCGTACACAGGCGACCCGTGCAAATGTATTATTATTTTTGTTATCGTTTCGCCGACACCAAGAATTACAGCGCCGAATAACTTCCGCGACAACCGCGGTGTGGTTTAGGTACGAAACAAGAATATAAAAGCGCACATTTTCCCGTTTCTCAACGTCAACGGTATAGACGTCATCACGCCGCATACTTTGCTTTCAGATCTTGACAGCTTAATTCCACGCGGGTAATTACTTTGCCTTTAAGGTTTCACCGAAGTACTGAACACGGAAGGAATCGCGCACGCATAATATCGTTGCTCGTTTATTTATGAGCCACGGATAGCCCGACGTAATGCGGCAGTATCACCTACTAGCTCGGATTGAACTAAACCACGCTTCTCATCATCTCCCCGTTCATTTTTCCTGTGAGGGCAGCTTGTCAGAGGAGAGTGTACAGGTGTGATCAAAATACGTGTATGAAAGGGGAGGATTTTAGTTCGCACTCAAGAGTAGATTTATCTTTGCTTCGTCACTGAACCTGAAGTTACATTTAGGGTATCATGCGTGTAAAGAAAAACTGCTCAAGAAAAAAAAAAGGAAAACTACGCTTCTCACATATCATGTGTATGGAGTAGGAAGCATTTATTACTGTATGATAGCAAGATACTCCCTTTCTCATCGCCTGCACCAGCACGGTGTCGCATGTATGTCGCGATTCTGAAAACCTCCACTCTTATGCAGTACGTCAGAAGGACCGTAGTTTCGAAGAATCCCACCAACATTTGACATCTACCTCTCACTACCATTTAGGGTTGTCTATACACGACCCGAAACTTCGGTAAAATGGGATTATATACATTAAATTCTCACAACGAACAGTTAGTCCATATGTAAAGAAACTACAGTTGATGTTTCCTCTAATGGAGTTTCTATAAGAAAGAAATGGTTTCTGCTCGAGGACTAACAGCTAAGGCAACGCAGTTAGTCCCCAAAAGGAATATCCCTGCAGCACCTTTAGTCGTTCCCGACTTAGTGTGCAAAATAAACAAAAGGTTATAGTGGCTCTTCCGGCGCTGTTTTCGCACGAAAAGGGGCGATTAAATCCACACCAGCACGGAGTATACGCGAGCGGACTCTTCAGCAGCAATCAAAAAGCAAATGCAAAGGACCTGGTCGAATGCAGCGCCTTCCTTGAAGCGTGTGCCCAAGCACACCCATGCATACATGCATACAAGTATACGGCACTGTGACCCCATTACGGAGACAAACAGCCCTGTTCCTCTGCGGGGACACGAAACGGCACTGCGATTATGAGCCCATTAAAAACGACGCGATGTCCCGCCTGTGCATGGGCGGAGCGGCCATATAGCCTGCGCGAATGTATATGGCTGGACGGAATTTCACAATACCATATACATGTGTGCCACAGGTTATAATGCGGTGCCAGTGCAGAAAACGAGAATATATGCATGAATGCATGCACGGACGCAATCACGAATTCACACACTGTCCATTACTTCCATAGCCGCCCCATCTCGCCTTCCGAATGACACCACGAACGCGCGCTTGTACTGTATACATATATGGCCGCACGCTTCTTTCCGAGCCAGCTCTCCACACCATATGAGAGTACACACAACCCACTTTCATTATTGCGCCAGAATTGGGCGCTCGTATACATATAGGCCTCTCTGACGATGCGGCGGGGAGGGGGAGGGACGGGGGAGAGGCACCCGCGAACGTACTGCGCACATTCACCTCCTGTGGTGGTCGGTCGTATATATGTGTGTGTTTTTACGAGGGAATAAAAGATTTAGGGCGAGCCTGGTAACGACTGAACGACGTTTCGCGGAAAGTATATATATATATGCAACCGCGCAAGGATGTGACAAGAGACGTATACGGCGTGTTCTCCTTCGGTACATCTGCACTTTGCAGCTATAGATATACATAATGTGTCACATGCACGCGTGGAATGCATGCACCTTTCCCAGAAGACCTCTCTGAGCGTTACCAAAGGGTGAACGTCATATAGTTTCCAGAATTTGCTGACAAATACGGGGCAAGAGAGAAAATGCAAGTTTTCTTCAAAGGTATTCAATATGGCAGTAAAGACAAGTGTTTTGACAGTCATGAAAGTGCTGAATTCTCTACCCAGATTTGGAAGAAAGGCAGTAGTAGTAGTAATAGTAGTAGTAGTAGTAGTAGTAGTAGTAGTAGTAGTAGTAGTAGTAGTAGTAGTAGTAGTAGTAAGTGGTTTCATTACAATAATAATAAAAAGGAAGGATAAGATTTTTGCTAGCCCCGGCTTCTGCCATCGCTACGGAAGCACCTGAGCTGGGGCAGCGGGAATAAAGGATACCAGGCAGAATGGAAAAATGAAAGATGTGGTGGGGGAAGTAAGATGTCCCACAATAATAATTCCGGTATCATTTTCAATCCTTCCTGGCTCAGTGTACATATAGAGAGCACGCCCGCGCCACGCGTAACTCACTTTCGTGGTCGGGCGGCGGGCAGGACCCGTTGAGGCTGCCCCTGAGGTCGTCGGCGCCCCCGACGTCCAGCTGCTCGTCGTCGTCGCTCGAGTCGCCGTCCTGCAGAGACCGGCCACCCAGGGAGTCTGCGCCCAGCGGGTGCGACGATGGCTCGCCAAGCCTCCTGCACGGACGCGGCCGCCTTCCTTAGCGATCGGCACAGCACGGAATAACAGTCGTGCATGCACATACATATACAGGGCTCCCGGGGAAGACCTGTATGTCCTAAAGGGCCAGTTCGCACGAGGCGCCGTCAACATGAGCTACTGCACTGTGGCGGGAGATGCGCAGACGATCACAAATGAACATCATCGTCAGTGGATTGTTTGTAGGCTGGTCAGTTCGGTTCATTGGCGCAAATGTCGCTAAGACCAACACGTCGTTAAACACTACCAGATGAAGGTTGCATGCATAACTTATAACTGTCTGTCTGTCTGTTGCTGCCAGGAAGAAAGGAAAGTACACAGGCCTGCTCACTGGCTCAAGCCGAGCCACAATCGCTACCACGTGCAGATAGAAGGAGAGTTGAAAGATGGGATAGAAAGACAGGATAGTAAAGACGCGCTAAAGACAAGGCCGATCCCGGAGGTAGTGCAATACCAGGCCAACCGGTGGCGGGAGTGAAGCAACCTTCAAACTCTCCGCCACATTTCCAAAAATAAGTCCAACTTGGACCCGTAACAGATACTCTACGGGTCCGGACAATCGCCTATAACATATAACTATACACTAGGAGCGCGTTGGGTTCGCTTTCGCCGTGCATAGCCCCGAATGCGATCTGGTTTTGACACAAGAGAACGTGTGACGCAATTATAACCACAGTAACTCGCTATTTACCGGGTGCGTATAGCCAAGGAAGTTGTCCAGAGGTGTTCCTCCCCCCTTTAGAATAAAGTTTTCTACCCTCTTCATTCTTCTGGCAATGCTCTCATTAGCACCTTCCTCCCCCCCCTCCCCCCACTCACTCCCAGTTTCCACTGGACGAGATAAACTTACAGCCCCCGAAAAAAAAAACTGGTTACGTGCCTTCGCATTACTATACAACCGACAAATCGGAAGTCTAGGCGCTTCAGATGTACTTCCGGAAAGGGCCAAAATGACAATCACCTACGTAAGGATGCTACGGTGCTTAGTGCCAGTGAATACAGATTAAATAAAGCAAATCATAGTAGAATTTAACTCAAACATACTAAATAATTATTTAAATAATTTTCCCAAATACGCTTGAATGAGGTATCCTGATGCATGACCAGATGACCCAAACTGAAATGCGATGCTTTCTAGGTTTAGCAGAACTTTTCTATAAAAATTTATCGAATAACATGAAACGTTACGTGTGTATAACAGACCGACGGACATGGCGCGCACATGGCGACTTCCTGTGTCTTTCAAAAGTGCCGAATCTCTAACAGAAAAATCTTCTAATGGAATTTTACAATCCCAATTATTCAGCTCGCCACCAAAAGCCCTGCAGTATATGTCGTGGACACAGCGTACGCAGCAGTAACCAACTGCTGTTTTTATTTTGCATTCAGCCACACGCGCTGAAGGGCTCAGCGCTCCCTAAAAGCATATCCTGTATATCCCATCGCGAAGGCATACAGGCGCGTACCAAAAAGGTCGCATCGCAAATCCGCGCAATTGGATTTATTCCGGGAGGGCGCGCGTATGCCTTCCTTCTATTACATGGACGGGCGTATGCGACAGTGGCGCCGCGTACACTCACTTTTTCTCTCTCCTGCCGGCTCCGGTGTCCCTGAAGCCTTTCGCGAACGGATTGTTGTCGATCTTCAGTTGCGTGATCTGGGGAGAGGGAGAATATAATAAAGGAGGATCATCACGGTGCACTTGTATGCCGCGAGCAAAAGGATATGGACGTCTATAAGGGGAGGTTGGTGCCACAGTGGCGCCGGCCTTTTATTTTCCCATAGAGGAGAAATATCTCACAAGAACTGACAACATAATACACAAAAGGCACAGCCACGGCACGCAGTACGCAATATACAATAGGCACCTTTAGCAATACCGTGTACTGAGTTACCGTTACCGGAGTACCCGGTGCCCGCGCACCGCTAGTCCGCACACGCTGATTAGTCCCGATGCGGCAGTCGCGTCCGCGAAGCTGCCGGATACCTGGCGCCATCTGTCGCCCACGAGGCGATTTGCGCATACGCATTGACGGCGCGCTGGCTTCCGGTACTCCGGTACTCCGGTAACGGTAACGCCAACACGGTACACGGTATGCTAAAGGTGTCTAACGTATACTAAACACAACGCACTGGCCAGTAGTGCTAAGAGCAAATTAAGAATAAACGATCAACAATGAGCAGTCATGATCCCAGTAAATGAGAAATAAACAGTATTTGGTAAACACAGTAAATGTGCAATACGCTATAAACAAGAAACTGCCGAAACAAAAATACAAGTATAAAAAGAAGTAACAGCAACAAACGAAAACATAAAGAGCGAAAGGTTCGCAATACACTCTACGCCAAAAATTGGTCAAACGTTACTAAATGCACCGCTTAGACCACGCGGCGAGCAGTTAGTCCGTGTCCCCGTGAGGAGCTAACTGCGCTGGTGATTCTCTTACAGTGGTAGTTCTTTGTCATTTCAAGCTTGTAGTGTCCGTTCTGACATGTGCCAATCTTTACTTGCCAAATCAACTGTGTTGGCTGTGAGGTACCAGCCATATTACAGAACCGATATTAACGTGCGAAGACCCCCCCCCCCCCCCCTAAAAAAAAAAAAGTGGCAATGAAGCATGGTATATCGTGCTCATCAAATTCACCAATTTCATCAAAACCTGAGTACACGGGCGTTTGTGCATTCCGCCTCTATCGACATGTAGCAATTGCAGGTGGGAATCGAGCCCGCAACCTTAGACCCAGCAGACGAACGCCAAATAACCGAGCCCCCGCTCCAGGTGATGATACCTTGTACGGTATACAGCATTTTAATTCGACGTTTTTCCGAATCGAGGCTATTCAATATATCAGCACGCTGTTTTTAGTCGAAGTATGTTTGCAGAAAGACCTCATTCCAGCGGAGGTTAAAAGCTCTACTCTGGTTTGAAAATTGAAAACTGGTTTTGAGGGAAAAAAATTACCCAGTAACTGTCTTACATATCTCTGTGGACACCCGAACCGCGCCGTAAGGGAAGGGATAAAGGAGGGAGTGAAAGAAGAAGGGAAGAAAGCGGTGCCGTAGTGGAGGGTTCCGGAATAATGTCGACCACCTGGGTATCTCTAACGTGCGCTGACATCGCACAGCACACGGACGCCTTTACGTTTCGCCTCCATGGAAACGCGGCCGCAGCGGTCGGGTTCGAACCCGGGTACTCCGGCTCAGTAGACGAGCGCCTTAACCACTGAGCTTTGCGTGTTAATAGACCACGCTTATAGCACCTCGTAGACCAGGCTAGTAATCCCGCGCTGATTTACACTTAATTATCAGTCGATGCTAACACACTTCTGAAGTACATTGTTCTCGTACACGGCCCTAAGCCCTAGAGAACAACGTTGTCTATGTGCCCTGGCTTCAGTATTCTCCCTCTCTCTCTGTCTCCGTAGCGGTATTCTCCGGGAACGCAAAGAGAGAGCTGCTCTCACGAAGCTTCCTTGGTGCTTTTTTTTCTTTTCATGTTTCCAGCGTGTTCTCTCGTTTATTGTTTCCGACTTTTTTTCAAAAAGCAGACACTTGGCACTGCATGCACGAAGATGACGACGGTGCGTACACGCAGTTACAAGCACCGCAGGGTGCGCGCCGCAAACCGTGAACGAGGTGACACCCGTCCTGGAAGACATAGCGGCTGTAAGAAGACACCGCGGCGGCGCCGCTCTCTTGAAAAAAACAAGGGGTTGCAGCCATTGTTCTTCGGCCGCTTCTCACCTTCGCCGGGGGCGAGCAGCTAATGAACGCGTGGAGGCTTCTCAGCGTTCTTTCTTCCTCGGGTCGTTTTCCAACTCCGCTTCTCACGTGTCGCATGCGCTGGCAAGAGTTTGAACTGTCGTCTACAGATCTGGTCTTACTCCGTGCACACCATTCCACAACAAAAACTCATTTCTGTCACTACGCTTGTTTGTGGCCATTCTGACAGGAACTTCATGCCTTGGTAAGCGAGCCACTCGGGCAAATTTGGAACCACAGCACGCAAGGGAATATCAGCTATAGTCGGATACAACTCAAGAACGCAGCAGCTTTCCCCGTCAAAGGATCCCCTTCCAGCCATTGGCGTCGGCCGAGTCTCGTGTCCCTGTTAGTGTGACAATGCAGGGAGCGGCGCCGCAATGAAGAGAGTGGTCTATCCCCGACCATAGAGGAAACGGATCATCCCCTTTCGCCTTCCACTCCCTGCTTTGTCACCAGCAGGGTTATGGGAATCATCCGACGCCATTGGCTGGAAGGGGGTCCTCTGACGGGGAAAAGCCGCTTCGTTCTTGAGTTGTATCCGACCATAGTCATTCTCGACCATAGACCATAGTCCATCCTACCTCAACATTCTCGGACAAAAATTTTGAATATTAAAAAATTGTAAGATACCGTTATGGAAATATTGAAGGCAATGGTTCATTCTTTTGATGTGTAACAAAATCTTTCGTTTAAGGTTTCCATCGATCGTATCGAGCAGTTAAGACTGCTATAGAAATCCAATGGGAGCGCTTTTGACGATGGTAAATATTAATAGCAAGAAGAAATGCAATACTGCCGCCAGGTGGCCTGCGGATATTTATGCATTTTAAAATACTGCAGGCCAATATTCGCCCATGGTTGTTGGTTGTTGTACTCAAACCTTACATTATATGAAAAAAAAAATTGAGTTCATAAACTGTGTCCCGTGGAAAAATTCTTTTGTCCAAAATTGTTGAGTATGTTAAAGTTTCTCTGAATATGCGACAGGACTAGTAAGAAGTAGCCTTGCGTAGACCCGCCATAAACGCATCAACTTCACTCTGGTGAAGAAAAGGTTACACCAGTAAAATTATTCGTCAACAGAGGTGGACAACCTCATGAAGTTCTGACCTCAAGTCAGGTAAGGTCGGCAGCAGCCCATATTTTCAAGAGTGAGGTCAGGAAATTTGACCTGAACCTCATGTGTTGTTTTCAGCTTGAACGAGGCCTTCATTTGCAGTGAAGCCAAGTTTCCAGGTCGACGCTTTTCGCAGCTGCAATGGCATTGCATTTCTTTCGTAGAACTTCCTGTCTAAAACTGACAGCAAAACACAGCAGGTATGCACTCAAGCCACAGTGATTGCCAGTTTGGCATCCATGCAGCATGGAGAAAGGCTAAGTACGGCGCCTGTCCAATCGGATTATACCCCCCCCCCCCCCCTCCTCAAGCCTTCACTGAGAAGCTGGGTGTTGGACACCACAATGGCGCCCCTGACTGCACGTGAACGCCGCATATCGCTGGCTGGTACGCGAGAGTGGAAAGGGACATAGGCCTTTTGTGAGTCAGCAGGACAGCCTTTCCCAAAACTAGGATAACTGCCTGGTCACTGACCCCTGCATTCCTACCCCAGCTAAGTGGCGGTCGCGTGATCCTTTGAAAACCCTTCTTCTCCTCGAACGCGACAAGCAAAAACCACAAGGTCAGAAGCGGCGGCTTTCCCTGATTGGTCAAGGATTCTGACGCCACATCGAGTTCGTGATGTCACTTTGGACCAATAGCCTCAGAGAGAAGTGACATCCCAAAGCGCTTGTTAGTTTGGATATTTGATCTCTGAGACGGTGGCGAGGTTATTAAAGATCTGTACCACACACGCTCCCTTCGAGGGATGTCTCGTTTTCGCTGCCACACGGCCGGACTAGCCGACCGTGATTATTAGCTTTGGGAGCAGGTGCAACATGCGCCAGCCTCCGCAATTTGGGACGCGGCGTCCCGTGAGAAATTTGTTTGGCGGTCGGCTCGCAATAATTGGTGGTGGTGGTGGTAGTGGTTTTATTAAAAATAATAGTAAAAAGGAAGGAAAAGATTTTTAGCTAGCCCCGGCATCTGCCATCGATACTGAAGCACCTGAGCTGGGGCAGCGGAAATAAAGGACAGCAGGCAGAATGGAGAAATGAAATGAAAGAAGTGAGGGGAGAGGAATAGAGGATAGGGGGAGAAGTAATATGTACAAACTATTTACACAATAAGAAATGTGTCCAGGTTGTGCGCGTGATTAGTTCATTTTTGAGGAATTAAATCACACACGCGCACAGCACTGTGTTGGTTACAACTGGAGTGGGGCGTCCAGTTATTAATCGTTCAAGGTAGAACTCGCGGAGCGTTGGGTCACTGCGTGTAACTACCTGACGGAGAACAGACGGGACGTCAAGCCCGTGTGTTCGAGGAATGCACAGAGGCTCACCAAAGTTCGCTCACGAGTGCGCGCACTGCCCTGCGGCCACGATAGCGTCTTGATGGAGTCTGGTAGTATGCCCTGCGCCCTATAGGCCGCGAGCACATCGCGACGAGCATCGGCGAACGCGGAACAGCGAAGGAGCAGATGTTCTAGTGTTTCCACTGCACCGCATCGGAATAATTGCTAAATTGGTATTTTGGGGGAAAGGAAATGGCGCAGTATCTGTCTCATATATCGTTGGACACCTGAACCGCGCCGTAAGGGAAGCGATAAAGTAGGGACGGCTCGGCCAATCGCGGTTAGCGGTCCCCAACTACTGCTGCTGTATGCTATTGTAACTAACTGTGTATAAAGCCATCTCCTCATCACAGTCATCGAATGTTCAGCGTCTTCGTTGTAGCATCGAGCCGAGTTACCGAAAACCACGAAATCAACAACTTTACCGGTGCTCTCGAGCATCGTGCTTAGTAATGTGAATAGAATAAGGTCAAGCACAAGGTCGGCAGGGGAAGGATGAAGACTGAGAATTTCATTTTTCGGTTATTAGCATATATCCTGGACATTATTTCTCGCTCCATATCGAAGCATGTATCCACGACTCAGAAAAAAAATGAAAATTGGTTTATGGGGAAAGGAAATGGCGCAGTATCTGTCTCTCATAACGGCGCACACCTAAACCGCACCGTAAGGGAAGGGATAAAGGAGGGAGTAAAAGAAAAAAAATTAGGCAGTGGCTTAGCTCTGGTTAAGCCTGGATGTACAAGCGAAAAGCCTCAGTTATACTTGGTTTGACGTGATGCTTATGCGTCGTAGCTTAGCTGGTATTGTATACATTGTTTATCTATAGGCGTAGACTTGGTTACTCAATGGCATATGTTTACGAGTCAGATACAGAAGCGACAGTATTAAACTTATTTATTTATTATTGTTGGACACATTGTCTTGCGGTTTCTCTACAGCCATAAAGACAGCCCGGTGATCCGAGTAGTAGCAAGCGGCTGTCTGCAGCCAACTCCCAAGCGAGTACTTCTGGATCGGACGAATTTAGTTTATCAGCTCTTCTGCGTAGTCTAGCAGCAGCCGCACTCTCCTTCCCTTCCATGTCGAGTGCGCACGCCTATTCTCTGGCAAGCGCATTATATAGCCTCCTTGCGCATGCACATGACGCACATGTGCAGTAGCGCGCGGCTGCGCCGAAAGGTCAGGTGACGGCTGCGGCGAGGAGCGACCACCTGCGCGGCGCGTGACGTCACTCGTTTTCGCGCATGCGCATAACTCGCCAGCCGCCGCCAGCGGCGTGCGCGACGTCACTCGTGCTCCGACATACGCCGGCTCGCGCGAAGCGCGGTGTTGACTAGCATAGTGAAGCTTTTCGCTTCAAAAGGAAAAAAGAAGTGCCCTAGTGGAGGGCTCCGGAATAATTTCGACCACGTGGGTTTCTTTAGCGTGCACTGACATCGCACAGCACACGGGCGCCGCGGTCGGGTAGGAACTCGCGTACTCCACCGGATCACTAGTAGCCGAGCGCCCTAACCACTGAGCCACCGCGGCGGGTCGCAAGCATAAACACCCTCGTCGTCAATTCGTCCTGTGACCCTGCGGTCGTTTCGTTCTTTGTCCTTTTTTTTTCGGGTTCCGTGAGAACAGCGCGACTGTCAGTGAAAAACAGGCGAAAAACAAGTCCGACGCTTCCGGGACGGACTCCACACGAAGGGCGGACAAGCTAATATGCTCCGACCCATGTCACAAAGTACCTCCTAAAGAGGCTCCTTTAGAGGGCCCATTCTCCCTTCGCCGTTGCAGCCCCTCGCCTAGCCCCCTTCTCGTGGTCCCTGGCCCTCGAGGAACGGATCATCCGGTAAACAAGAAGGACGTACCGACAAGTACAGACGGGCAGAAAAAAAAGCGGGCCTGTCACTCAGGGATAAGTGTCTACCTTGCCTGCTTACGGGAGGAGAGCGCGTACGTTTTTGTGTTCCTGTGGGACGCGGTAGCAAAAGACTCCCAGCTTTTGTGTCCGAGTTGTCAAGAAAGGGGTACATGATACACCGAGGCGACGGCGGCAGCAGAAGTGCCAGCAACAGCAACGGCCCACGAGAAAAACGTCGTGCATCTTCTTCTGAGGCCTTTGTTGTTCATAGGGCGACGGGTGGAGGCATGCCACTGTTGGGTGCTTAAAGGGGAGGGAAGCCTGGGCTAGAGGGGGGGTATGGTAGAGAGGTCGGGGGGGGGGGGGGGGGAGGTAGCGGGTAACGCTGCACTTGTCACCTCCGAGAGGCGACCATTCTCTGAGCGCAGCGCGAGATGTCATCCATCATGCTCGCCTGTCTCCTCGATTTTTCCCGGAGCCTCGTCTTGCTTCGGGACTGCTGAAATCGGAGACGGTTTCTCCTGCTTGGTCTTTTTTGTTCCTCCTGTTCTTCTCTCGCCTGCCCTTCTTCTCCCCATCCCACTCCTCCTTTCCACCCTCTCGGTTCCGCCAGATTGAACATCCATCTACTTGACGCGGATGAAGCCGAAAACAATGGCAGGTCTCCTTCTTCCCAAAGTCCTCCTCCTGCCGCTGCTGTTGCTGCCGCGTGGAAATAAACGCCGGCGATTCTTTTCCTTCTCTTTACTTCTTTTATGTGACGAACTGGGCGCTCCTTCCACGGCGGAGACCCCCGAGAAGCGAAGGAGAGGCCAGGTAGACCTCAGCTTTATTATTTTCTTTTTCGCTCGGACACAGTGTCTGCTTCCCGTCGTGCTAGCAAACACCTGATGCGAATTTTCTCTTCCCAGACTCGTCCGTATGCCTGCCACTCACCACCTCACCAGCAACGCCACGTGGACGATGGGATTGGTTCCCATCACTCGGCGAAGGCTTCTCACGTTCCCAGCTGTCTTCCATGGCCTCCATGTATGTCGCGCGACGACAGTGACGGGACGGGCATGCCTGATCTATCCCGGCAGTCGCATCTTTCCCTCTCCCTCGTCCTCTCCTCCTCCTCCCTCTTGGAAGGCAGTAGCGCCCTCTGCTCCTTGTAATCCGCGTCTCGGCTTATAGCACCTCCGAACGCTCGGTTCGAATCGTGTGATGGATATCGAGTGTTGTGACAGGCATTTAGCTGCAGGGTATACCCGAGATCGAAAAGAGGGTACGCAGGTGACGATGTTGATGGTGCTTGCCAGAAGAGACTGGATGACTGGTGTTCCACATGTGGCTCCGGGAGCCATCCAGGATCAGCGGATTTTAGACGAGGAGCTCATTCACGTCTGTATGGACCGAGTGAACACGGACCATTTAATCGAAGAAGAAATGACAGAATAGCAAGACACTGTACAACGCAAACATGGACGTGAAGAGTGCGCGGACAGGCGCGACCGACTTGGTCAAAGACGCTCTCGAAAGGGCAGATTATTTTTCACAGTGGACAGCAGTGAACTTGGTGGTGGAGAAGATACATTGATGTATTTGGGATGCCGATGTTGACGGTAATGTTGATTGACTGCAAGGTATTTATGTTAAATACCTTGATGTATTTAATCCCTAACTTTCCCAACATCCATCCATCTATCCTTGCTATCTCGCGGTAGTGTAGATCGCTTGGAAGATTTAAAAATGTGTGAGTATTTTTATTTGTTGTTTCGCGCAAAAGCTGCATATATGTTTCAAAACTTTGGCCCGTATTATGTAGTTGTTTTTATTTCAGCTCTTGCATTAGCAATTTTACAATGATGTATTTTCTTACTAGTAGTTGTTGAGTACTGCATGAGTGACAGGGCCCACATCGGGCAGAGAACATTTTCCGTTTTCCCTGTAATCCAAGACCGAACAAAACAAAAGACGTAAATACGACGAATTTATGTTAAAAAAAGAATAATTTTCGCATTCCTTCTAAACCAAGCCGGACATACGGGTCACCCATGTGTTAGCGTTATAGGCGAGGTTGGTATAAACAACGTAAGTGATGTGCATGAACACCTCTACATTCTTTTGATATCTTCTTCCAAGTCAATGTTCCCTTTGTGACGTCACGGCTAGGAGCCTGTTTCTTGACTGTTCGGAATCCCGAAATGCTTTCCACCATGCATCGGTCGTCGGCACATCGCTTTTAAGACCCAAATTCCTCACCTCGACCCATAGCTCAGGGGCGAGATTGGCAATTTTTTACGAACATTTAAGTGTGTTCCTTATTGCCTCGAGCCCTCGGGTATCGTCTCGATGCCTACAAGATTCATAAAGGCGCTTCATTTTACCGGCTGCGGTAATATATTTGTTTGAAAAAAAAAATTGGTGTTTCCGCATGAAAAACCGCGACAAACGTGGGAGCTAATTAAAAGCAGAAGAGGAAAGTTGCAGCCATCATCGCCCTCTACATGACGCTTCTCCTGAATGCTTCCGTGCTTCTGTATAGATTTGCCCTCACATAGCCAGCTTCCTCATCAGCCGCCGAGCTCTATGCAGCCATATTACACGTGCCACACTTTCCTCTTGACATGGACGCAAAAGAAAATGACTAGCCACAGGATAAATGAAAAAAAAAATGCTTCGAAAGACTGGCGCGACAAACAATTTTAACGACTTTTCACTCCATGGTGCAGCACACCTGTACCCTGCTTGCGCTACCCCACACATGCACACACATGCACACACACGCACCAGGAAGCGGCAGAAAAGGGTCGTGTGTATAATGGTGAGGCCTTCACAAGTTCTGCGCAGGCCGCGCCCGGCACAGTGCGACGGTGGCGAGGTGTATAATACATTCGGCGCAGCCTGATGACGCCGGGCCCAAGTGAATGGCGCGGCTCTCGCGTTGCGCCTAGTTGCGCCTCTGGCACTCGCGCGCATTCGCCGCCGCGTGCGCTGAAGGCGGTGACGCCCAGGGCGCCGCGCGCATTAGGACGACACAAAGGCGACGAAGACACCGCCCTGAAAAAAGCGGAAACGAAAGTCGGCCACGGAGCACATTTAAAAAAAAATGGCGGAAAAAATAAGGAGTTAAAGCAAGTAACCCGTCACAGGACGCTCACGTGGCATCCATAGAGTCGTCGTGCGCGTCAGTGCGGACGTGTGTGCGCCCGCGTGCATGGCCTTTAGGTTTGGTTTGGTTTATGGGGTTTAACGTCCCAAAGCGACTCAGGCTATGAGGGACGCCGTAGTGAAGGGCTCCGGAAATTTCGACCACCTGGGGTTCTTTAATGCGCACTGACGTCGCACAGTACACGGGCCTCTAGAATTTCGCCTCCATCGAAATTCGACCGTCGCGGCCGGGATCGAACCCGCGTCTTTCGGGCCGGCAGCCGAGCGCACAACCACACAGCCACCGCGGCGGCTATGTATGGCCTTTAGGACGGTCTGTTTCGATGAAGGCACCACGCCACTGCAGACCATGTGCGAGCCCCCACTAACGCCAGTTTATATTCCCGTTCCTTGTAAAACGCCCCCTGACAATGCATGCACAGTGTTTAGCCATATAGACTGTCATAGTCTGCATGCACCGCAGGCTACAGACATTTTACAGACTGTATACGTCGTTAGGTTACGACGCCACCGGTGACCATGCGAGCACCCATGAAAGCGAAATTCTCGCTCCGTCCCTAACACAAAAATGTATTTCAGACAGTCTATACACATTCTATAGAAAGTCTATAAAGTATAGGGGGTAGGTTTTTTCTCTAAGCGAGCTTGAAAAAGAGGAATATGAAGAAGTAGCTGACGCAGAATATGGATAAATGTATATACTCTATAGAGTACATGGGACAGTCTATAGAAGAGTATTTCTGCAGCCATCGCAACCAGCGTTTTGCCGGTACGTATTTTGGATTGTGTGGTTTTAACGCCCCGAAACGACTCAGGCTAAGAGGGACGCCGTAGTGGAGGGCTCCGGATGAATTTATACTACTTGGGGGTATTTAACGTGCGCTGACATTGCACAGCACACGGGCGTTTATATATTTCACCTGCATCGAAATACGACCGCCGCGGGCGGTATTGAACACGCGACCTTGGGATCAGCAGCCGGGTCGCCAAACAAACTCAGCTACCATGGCGAGTGTGTTTTGCCTGCGCATCTGACAAAGTCTTCTTCCGGGAACCCCCATATGAATAAGGCAGTCGCTTAATAGGGCAGCCGCAGAAAGCGAGTCGCTACGCGGGAACCAAACACAATGCTGCGAACCAGAATCCACGTCGAGGCGGCAATGTTCTCACTGGCGAAATTCGGTCGCACATATATAATAAAGTCACTTGGTGGCGCCACCGTATAGCGTTCCAGCGGCGAGCGGTGGCCATCATGGGCGTCACCCTGCCGTCGGAAACCATCAAGGAAGAGGGGTGCCCACTTTCTTGCTTTCAACGACGCCTTTCGCTGCTTTCAACGGCGCCTTCGTCCCTTTTTTTTTCTTTTCCCGTTTTCAGACTCTAGTCGGGCGCCCGTATTTTGCAAACCGCGCCTGAGCAGCCTTTTGTTGCCTCCGCGCTGACGCCACTCGCGCAATGTGTGGCATCCGTAGTCCGCCCTACAGTTCGGTGCAGTGCTGGAAAAGCGACGAGAGTGCAAACAAGCTCGCCCTTTTCATCCACGCTGAAAAACAGACCCCAGTCCCGGTCACACCACGCTATGTCAAGAGGCTAAGGGCTAATCCAGACGCAGAGAAGTCCTTGAAGAGGATAACTTCATTTTCGATAACAATTTTATACCACCCATACTAAAAGTCGTTTTAAGCGCAAGCGAAAGGCAAATAGAATAAAGTGGCACAGAATTTGTAGGTTCACCAAATATTATCCCGTTCGTTACCGCTTCATCGTGTTGGACACAGCAGACAATAGATGCATAAGACATATATAAGAGCGCAGGAGGTGGCACAAGACAACCTATAAGCGAGCGAACAGTTGAGAACAGAGGGAGAAGTATGCGCAATACAAATGTTGCTCACAAGATATAGCTAGCAAGCGCCAACTACTTAGCGTTCCCATCAGACCTGAAGATATCGCGCTTCTTTCTCGCATAGCGTCACAGTCGGCTCAGCACCAGAATTTTTTTTTCTATTTCCCGTTTAAAAATACAATGTGCTGCGTGCATCTTCCCTGGTTGCGTTGCGTTCTCCGCTGTTTCGCGTCTGCTTAAGAGCAAGAATGACTGCTACCAGAAACACACTGCACGCAACTACTCTGCAGTCTGAGTGAAGCGGCGAAAACCGCGCGCGCGCGACGGGGATTGGTCGGCGCCGCAGGCGTGGAACTCCGAGTTGCGCGAGCGCGCTGCGGCGTGACCGATTGTCGCCGGCGATAAACTCCACCTGTGCAAATGACGCGCCTCCTCCCGCGGAAGAAAGAGAGAGGAAGGGAGGGGGGAGGACTTGCGTATGTACGCATGCATTCATTCGGCGACAGCTGCGCCGCGACTCGGCGCCCTAATGTGTTTGCGCTCGCTGCCGGGGCTGGCCTACTAAGCATTTGGAATGGAGGAAGCGCGCGGCCGCTGCGAAAGACGAAAGACAAAAATAAAAGTGAAACGCGGAGAGAGACCGCGTTTGAGAAGCTACCGCTAACCTCTGCGTGTTCTTTATCAGAGTACAGGTAAAAAGAAAGCTAAGCAAACAACGGAGTATAATAATAATAATAATAATAATAATAATAATAATAATAATAATAATAATAATAATAATAATAATAATAATAATAATTCCAACATAAATATAAAATATCGGAGTCCGCACTTAAACTGCGTCAGCCCTAAACGCCTCGACATGAGTGATGTAGCACGTGCAGATGAGCGCCTTTTGCAGCTCCGCCACGGCCCATGTGAGACCTACAGTGGGTTTGTCTGGTTAGCCCCATTTAGGCTTGACGAAGTTTTTCCTGCATGGAACCTACACCCATGTTGCATCTGCCTTCAAGCGTCCTACAAGGGACCTCTGGGCTGCGTGCAGGAAAATTGTCTGAGTTAACTCTAGCAACGCTGATATCGGACCGCATAGCATCAACAGGGGCAATCCAAATTTGGTTTTGACCAATCAGTGGCTGATATAGGTGCTGTAGCTCCACTTGCCCGTGTGGGACCCGCAGGAGCCCACATCGGATATCTGGCTTCCTTCGCTCATAAAAAATAATTTACTCTGGTGATCGGTTAGTGGAGTAGTACAGCACATCGCTGGCAATGATATCCTGAGCGAGATTTTCCAGTGCTTTTCATTCCTTCGTGCACAATAACTTATGCGTGTGTCTTGTTATCGGAGTAATACAGCACAATGGCGGCCAGTAGCACCCCAAGTGTGATAGTTCTTGTGCGTTTCCTTTCTTCATAACCAATGCCCTGCTCACGTGGTTATGGCTTAACATGTAACAGAGCACACTATACTGGCCGTGGGCTGTTGGTACACGAGCAGGAGTAAATCAAATCAACATTTCAGTGTTTCACTCCATTGTGAAGGCAAGACGCAAAAATGTTTGCGCTTTTAATTTGAACTCGTGGTTAGCTCTCTTCTTGAGGCAACAAAGCTTTAACAAACTACTTGCCCATCATGTAAGAAGAACGGGCGCCGGTCATGGATCTTGGCGGAGCTTCGCTGCAAATATGACAGTGAAGGGAAAGCTTCGCGAATTGTACTTGCAATAACACGAATAGCTGGGAGCAGTAACGTGTAAAGGCCTTGTCTGCCGAATGTTGTTGGCCTCCACTATGAACTATTCGGCGACAATCATCACGGCAAGTCCCCAATGAACGACACTGCTTTTAAACTGCGTGAAAGCCAGTTTCGTATAGAAAATATACCTTGGATGGCATCTGAAACCGTTTTTGTCGCTGCTTGCTATATTCACGCTTTCTAGGCACGTTCTAACCACTCAGTAGAGAAAACGGGACATGGCCGCGCATCAAGGAGCACGGACGGTCTTTTGTCTATCGAGCCTCGATCACACTGCAAGCCGCTCGTCGATTGAGGCAGACTTTCCTCCCCGCTTCCAGCTTTTCGATCTCGCCTAGCAAATCGATTGTAGCGGCGCATAAAGGAATATTCACGCAAGGACAGCCAAAATAATAGACAAGAAGAAAAGCTGTCTTTGGCGGTGACCGCGACGTTAAGAGCGGTAGCAGCGGCAGCGGGCAACCGCATAAACGATTTTCACGATTACCGACGCACGCGATACCTCTCCTCCTATCCTCTCTTCCTGTCCCCTGACCTCTTTCATTTCATTTCTCCATCCTGCCTGCTATTCTTTACTTCCGCTGCCCCAGCTCAGGTGCTTCAATATCGATGGCAGGTGCCGGGGCTAGCAAAAATCTTTTCCTTTTTTATTATTATTTAATAAAACCACTACTACTACTACTACGCGACCACCACACACGGGGGGAGGGGGGGTTCTGTGCCTGTCTCCCTCTCACTATCTGGCGTCGCAAAGATTTCGTCGCTCCAATTGTGGGCCGGAATGGTCTTGCCAGCGCTGCCAGAGCCACGCTCGTCAACACAACGCGAACCGCATCGGATCTTCGAAAAGCCATAAAGCTGTTTACGCCGCCTTGCACTGCTGCAGCCCACGCAAGCCTTCGAAAAGGCGAACTCACGGACGCGTTCGCGTGCATAATGAAGCCCACTCCTCGCCTCGTGATCGATGCACAGGAACCGTCGTCCGCGGACGGATGAACAGGGCAGCCCGAGTGTGTGTGCGAGTGTGTGTGTATGTACGCGTCTCCCCGTGCCGTCCCGCCAACCACGGCGGCGGCGATGCAGACGACGACACGACGGCGGCGAAGCAGACGACGCGACCGGCGGCAGCAGACGACGAGACGACGCAGCGGGGCGCTTCTAATAGCCATCATGAGCAGCACATAAATCATGCTGTTCCATGCGCGCGCGATGTTATCGCGGACCCTAGCGGCGCGCGCTGTGTTCCCTCCTTTCACCTTCCCCCTCTCCTATGCACGGCCGCCGCCCAACCACCCTGCCTGCATGCGGCCGGGGCCATCGCGGCTACTGCGTCGCCATCTATCAGGAGGGATTCCCGCGATAGCCTACGCGCTTGCTCTCGCTCACCCAACCAACCGCCCTCCTCTCCTTCGTTTAAGCTCTCGGCCAGCGACACGGCGGGGGCGTCTCGTGAGCCTGGAGCGGTGGTCGCGCTCTGAGCGCGAACAAACCGCCAAATTTGGCTGTCACGTAAAGTGCGGACTAGTTTAACTCGGGTAGTTAGGGGCTCCGGCATGAGTGTCGAGCGACTGCAACTGTTACTACGACTACGATGTCAGAAGAAAGATATACGCGTTATCTATGACTGTACAATAATCATCGCCGGTATAGTTATCAGCGGCACAAGCTAGGAGACACGCCCAAGACCTGTATAGTCTGCACCGCTGCAAGTCTAGTATATCTTGACGCCAGCTCCGACTCCATGTCCTGAACAATACCGGGTCCGGCTGTGGTGTGCTGGTGCGTTTGGCGGAGCGGTGTCGGTCAGATTATACGCGCTCCATGCTTTACAAATTACAACAAACTTGTGGTAGCGGGGCAGGGAAGTGGCAGACTAACGTGTACCGCCGAACACTGGTAGTAATTGTGAAGTTAACTGTACGGTGGCGCTTAATTACTACTATAAGTCAGCTTATTGCTCACAGTTTCGGACGTCACAAGTGCAGTCGACTGTCAATTACGAGGTATTCGGTATATAGAACAAGAACTAAAGAAATCTTTGAAACGCAGGAGCGCAGTAAAACATGCATTTCGCTGTGACTACTACGTCCGAGCGTTAAGCTTCCTGCCCAAACAACAGAAAGCGATTAGCTTTTAAAGTCTCCGCACTCTACGCGGGAAAAACTAAATTATGAATATCTCGGCAGATCCCGGAATAAAGCTGAAGCTTGTTAAGAAGTTGGAGACAGCAACGGGCGGCTGCTATTTCATTAAATGAAAAAAATTCGTTTAACCGCGAAAACACTCCTACTCCCGGCCTCCGCTGCTATCCGCGAGAATATCGATTCGTTCACTTGAGAAATTCGCAAAAATTAAAAAGGGGCTTGTGTCCCTTTGTACGCTGCCCACCGATCTGACCGGCAGGCTTCCATTCCCTGTAGCGTAGGGCTCCCTGGCAGTCACGGGCAAGACTAGACCAATGTATGTACTACGCTAACCGCACTGCGCATGTCGCCTCTTTCGCTTTCTCTTGCTCTCTTTCTCTCTCCGGCCGGGATCACGTCCGGCCAGGCGGCCGCCGACCGCGAAGACAGCGGCAAGCGGCGGCATCTGTCGCCCGGACCTGGCACTGCTCCGTCTGCCCTCGGCCTCAATTCAGCGCGCAACCCTCGCCACATCACATGCTTCCGTGCAGCAGGAAAAGGTGCTCATCGCGGTTGCGTCGATGACACCTAGCCACGCCCATGCAACTGCGCTAATGAGGCGCTGCCGGTGCCGACGAGCTTGCACAGGTGTGTGTGTGTGTGTGTGTGCACTCCGCCTCTCAAAAGAACGGTGCAGCATACAAGAAGCGCACGGTGGTCGTTGATCTTATCTGAGTCGAGAGTGTAAACCATTTCAGATGAGCAAAGTCCGCTAGTCGCGACTGCTCAGCGCGTCGGATATCGCGTCGTTGGCTAAGATAACCAGAACATGTTAGAACTTCCTCCGCTGGCGAACTGCTCTTGGTATTCGAATCTTCGCCTGCTGACTCCATGTTCCATAGCTTTAGCAGCAATGCGCAGTTTTAGAACGTTGTGCTGAGAAATACACGGAGGAAGTCGTAGACACAACAGAGTTTCTCGCAACTTTGAGGAACATAGCGCGACAGCTGCAGTTTGTTCGGATTAGTGTACCGTGCTTTACAGGAATTTCGAGTGCCCACGGGTAAAAGAAGCCATCACCGATTTCAAATGGAAGCACCTGCCCAAGCGCCACTAAAGCAATTACAAGCATGTGGGTATATCTTGTCGTGCCTTTCGCAGCAGCGCCAAACTTTTAACAAGTTGTTCTCTTATCTCCAGAACGTTGCCCTCACTGCACCAACGTACCATCTGTCCCACTATAAAGTTTCATGGCCTCCAATTTTATTTTTAGGCAATTTTTATCTTTTCCAGTCCCCCACCCCTTCTTTCGGAGGTATATCTCCTATAACCCTTTTCCCTCTGTACAATTGCGTGTCGAAGGTTTCTAACATGCCGACAAGAAATATCGGCCGTCATTACATAGTCTCGTTTCATCTTTTGCCTGTAGCGTTACTCGGCAGCCGCGTTTCGATGGAGGCGAAACGCCTTTTCCCCGTGATGTGCGATGTCAGTGCACGATAAAAATCCTCAGTTGGTCGAAATTATTCCGGAGTCTCCCACTACGGCACCTCTTTCTTCCTTCCTTCTAGGGTGCCTCGATGCCAACGCGGCGTTGGCATCAAGGCTCCCTTCCCTTACGGTGCAGTTGAGAGGTCCACCAAGAAGTGACAGGCACTGCGCCATTTCCTTTCCCCAAAAACCACTAATCTAGCGTTACTCTCGGATATTACTGCTGGCATTCTCTCAGACCGCAGCACTGATTTGAAAGTGCAGACTTTTTCAAAAATATGCATCCCAACGGGTTTACTACCCCCCGTGCAATGTGGTTCGTTTTGCATGGTAAACGTCCCAGACCTGTCAAAAACAAAACGAGCCCTTATCCCCTCACTACCTTCAAGTTTTAGACATGCAAGTGCGCTAGAGAGCGTCACTACACGGTTTAAAAGAAAACCTGTATATAGCTGTATGTTTTTGAAATATATTGTACTTTCTACTGCTACTGGCCCAATAAAGGCCGGCAAATACTTCAGCCGTATCACCTGTCAGCAATGAGGCTGCACTAAGTGACAGCGAAGTATGCGTATTATACATATATACATAGTACACGTCTCACACATTGTGCTTCCATTTACTATAGTGACCAACGGGTCTCCCTGCATGAGACAGACAAGCAGCTTATGTTACTGTATGGCCTTACATAAAACGTGACTATTAGGCTGCCACTTTTTATTGCTTCTATTTGTATATTATCAGCGTTGCATAAAAAACGGCTCAGATACGTCTTCATGCCTCATGAAGCCGGCCCCTCAACATCCTCAGCAGAATTTTGAATTTCCTTGTCTTTTTCCTTTTCCGCCTACTTTAGCTGAACACGAAAATACCTGTACCGTTCTAAGTTCAGCTTCCGCCATCCATATTACCTAGAAGTCGTTTTATTTCGGCAAGCACGACCATTAGTTACCTCTTTTTTATTTTAATTTCTGGAACTTCAGCTGTAGCGCAAGCGATTCAACGTATTCGGCTTTAAAATGAATTAAAGCACCCAGACAAGAGCAAAATCGCATTGTGCCAACGCCAGAAGCAACGGCGATTTGTTACGGAGAGCATATATACGCGGCCTTGAGAAAGTTTTTCGCCCGCGGCTAATCCCTCGTGTACATCTGCTTCTGCTTCTCGCTCGCCGCTTTCTAGGTACTCGGAGGCGACGCCGGGGGTGCTCCTTTGATAAGTGGTACCTTGCAAATTTCTGGCGTACCTTCGCACCAAGCGACAGGGGCAGCAGCTGCTTTCGCCATGCGCGGCGGTTCGCCTTTCCTACAGCAACAGGAGCAGGCTTGTCGGACTCGGGTATTCCGGCGTGTCGTCCGATGTCCTCTAACGCGCGGTTTGATTGGTGGCCGGTGTCCCAATCGGCGGCGACATCTCCCGCCAGCGGACGACGTCGTTACGGATGGTGCCGCTGGAGTGCATCCATCGCGTCGCGTCGCGTATCGGGCCGATCTTGTCTGGCGGCGCCGGACAACACGTGTCGCGCTCGGTCGAGAGTCGCCGGACAATGTTCCGTCGCCCTTTTCGGCGGCTGTGCGAAGTGTCCGCGCAGCGGTGCTCATAACCGATGATCGCCTCTGTGAGAAAAGAAGAGCCTTTCTGCCTTTATGACTACTTCTTGTGTTTTCTCGTCGCTGCAAAGCCATATACGCCGGACCACACATGTAGACGTCTCTTGTATGAAGGAAGGGGCCGTCGACCGGACGTGAGGGTTTTTCCCTACGGACAGAATATGTCCGGTACCAGAACTGCAATCATTCGTTTGCTTTCTCAATGATGTGCAAGGCGAGGTGATATGACATCGCCGAGAGAGGTTTTTTTGAATGCGTGGGATCACTGCTGTTGAGGATCTCACTGGCTTGTTCCTCTTCCATTGGTAGTTCCTCCTTGCAAGGTCCACACTGGCCTGTTTCGTTTTTGCCACAAGGAGTAAACAGGGAGTATGCTGTCCTATAGCGCACTCCCTTTTATAAAAGGGAATGCACTAGTGGACATCTTACTCACTGTTTACTTCCATATAGGCGCATTCGTGTTGGAGTGTAGGGCCACACTACATATATGCGGCTGCGACCAAGATGTGTTAGCCAGTTCTGTCAAGGCTTGTCAAGGCGCCCTCTGACGTCATATCGCTCTCCGCACCGTAAACTAAAATTGGTTTTAAGTACTCTCTTTTAGCCGGTAATCGGAACATTCACGCCGTAATGACTGCAAGCCCCAAGACTGAAACCTGGCTATAGGCACAGTTGTGAAGGGCGGCACTAGCTTTAGAACGATGGCAAGAACGAAAACAAAATAAAAGGCGCCATTGTTATTTGCAAGCAAGAAACTCTCAGCTTTGCTGTGGAATCGCAACGTAACAAGATTAAGCCGGTCCCCGTCAACAAGGTGCAGAACGCTCCCTTCCACAAAGAAGAGTAATTCAGTGTGCTGCGCGATGTCAGTGCGCGTTAAAGATCCCCAGGTGGTCGAAATTATTCCGGAGCCCTCCACTACGGCACCTCTTTCTTCCTGCCTTCTTTCACTCCCTCCTTTATTCCCTTCCCTTACGGCGCGGTTCAGGTGTCCAACGATATATGAGACAGATACTGCGCCATTTCATTTCCAAAAAAAAAACAATTATTACTGCTTCATCTAATTCAAAAGCGGATGAATCGCGGAGTTCCCTGCATCAGAAAGACGGCCAATGAAAATATTTGAAAACGAAAGCTTTTTTGCAGCGTTTCTTAGATGTTTTTCGAATTCTAGCTACAAACTGGCTTCTATATCATAACACAACTTCCCCAAAGGAATGAATGGCATGTCAGGGGACACTACGGACAAAAGCCGGGCACGGCGGTCACTCCGAGACTTGTGGCGCCAGGGCATTCGGCGTAGTCTCAAGCTGACAGTAAAGACCACGAAGACCAACTACGCCCTGCTCGGACGGGCGCCGTGGCCCTAGAGAAGGTGGCCGCCTCTTGACACTTTGAACAAGGCGAGACGGGACGGGACGCAGACACACAGCGCATGCCAGCAGGAAAGCGATCACCGGCGGCTCTTCGCGCGGTGGGTACGCATAGAGTGCTTCGCGGAAACAATCACGGAACCCGATAACCACGCGGCGATAAGGTCTCCGACACATTTTTTCGCGCGAAAAGAAGAGAGTATTCCCGCGCGCGCTCTCCGAGTGGGTGGGTGTAGCCGAAGCCATAGCCGAAGCTGTCGCTGCTGCCAACACGAGTCCTCCCGCAGAGGCGTCGTGGTCGTCGTCAGAAACCCACTCGTATCTGTGGCTGCGGCAAGCAGCCGAGGCGCTGTTCTTTCGGCAGCCCGGCCCGATGCCGTCCGCTGATAACGACGTCGCTCGTCGGACCCCCTTCCCGCCCCCCACACACGCAGACACACACAACGCAGGGCTTCTTCCGACGGGAACGGCTTCTCCAGGCCGCTGTGGGTTCCAACGAAGGAGGACCCTTTGGACGTTGCTCCGTTGTTGGCGAGGTAATTCTCGCGAGGTCTTCAGCACGAAGAGGTTGGGTGGAAGAAGGACTGATACACGGGACTGAGAACAGTGCCTCGTCGCGCTGAGGCTGGTCAATTACCGTCTCGTCCCCCTCAGCTCCGTTCTTTTCTGAAGTCTTCCTCCCCTTCTTCCCTCTCCTCTTTAACTTGAGCAGGCCTTCCTAGGTGGCCCACCCGGGGATGTTCCTGGAGCGAGCTTAGGCTGGCGGTGCATCCGCAAAGGAAAAGGCGACTTTACTGTCGTCGCCAGCGAGGGAAGAGAGCCGCCGTTGGTCGCTTCTTCACACCTTTCCTGAGAAGCGTTTTGAGCTCCCTTGTCGTGCCGCAGAAAGGCGTCGCCTTCCGGGGGGGCCCGCGCGAGGATTTACGATTAAGACGTCCGTCTAGACTCGCTGGCGGCGCCTTCCGCGAGAGGGCGACTCTAATGCAGCAGAGAGAGAGGAAGCAGGGAGAGGGATGAGTGCCCGTTTGAGCAACGAGCCGTTTAGTGCGTCATGTATAGGAAGCCCTGCGCGAAGCTTGTTTTTGCAGCCTCTCAGTGGAATGAGGAGTAGCATGATAAGAAGGAACGGTAACTATTTCTCAGCGCAGGCTCCAACCTTACACGTTATAGTAACTAGTCATGACATCGCAGCCGAATGCGAAAAAGGATTCCAACGACTTCTGACATAAACCTCAGTGAATGAAAACAGCCTCATGAGTCACCACTTTGGAGCAAAATGAAATCACTGAGGAGGCATGATGATTAGGGTACAGGTTAATTAACATACTTCCCGCTATATGAACGCGCTTTAAAACATTCTAGGGTGCAGGACAAGCCCTGCGATGCATATAGTTCGCATGGAAGCAACGGTAGAGGGCCTATATACATCCTGTACACCAACAGAAAGAAACCGGTGCCCATAACACAAAAACAGAGGTCTAAGGCCCGTTTCACATGAATGCGATTTTCTCCTGCGACAGTGCGAATTCCGTCGGTCTGCGACTGGGGAGGGCCGTCGGTCTAGTCGCAGACGGCTTGCGATCGAGTTCCGTCCGGTTGGAATTCAGTCGCAGCGTCGGTGTGTTCGCTCTGCGGCTGACCATTGGGGAGCGCCGAGACGGCGTGCGACGTGGGGTCACGAGGGAGCTGTTGCCGCGGTGGAAGCAAAACTCTTTATTCTAACCAAAACATGCGAAATATTGCCTTGCATCTAAATATACGCTGGCCATAAAATCATCAACACATTCCGTGTGACATTTCTGTCGCGTTTAATAATGCGTTGCCTATGCAAACATCAAGAAACCTTGCCTGTCCCTCCGACCGAATTCGTTGTGTCGGTGTCGCATGTGCAAGCAGTGACCGAAAATCGCACTGCGGCCTCACCTATTGCACCGGATATTTTCGGTCCAGTCGCAGCATGTGAAACGGGCCTAAGACGGTAAACTGGCACTGCATAAAGCAGTGGTGCTGCCGAAGCTTCCACCACTACGTAGGGTGATACCATGATTCAGAAGAGAGAAAAAGAGAGAGAACAGCAACGCCGGCACGCCGCGAGTGCAATAATCTGTCCACACACTGCCAGTTCCGAGCTAGAAAAATTAGGAATTCGCACCCCGCAACCCCCGCACCGGTTCGTCCCCACGCGCCACGCACGGAGCAGATGCGCGCGAAACCGCGCCGAGATAAACACGCCGTCGCACCCCCAATCTCGAATCCAAATCACGACCCGCGCGCTGTCGCCAACTGTCGCCTCCGCTTTTCCGCGAGTATCCCAGCACGCGCGTACGCGCGAAAGGAGGAACAGAGGCAAACGAGCCAGCAGGAGCAGCAGCAAGAGCTACTCCCGAAGAGGGGGGTCTACTAGTGGTGGGCAGGGCGCCAACGCGGCAATAAGAACGGCGGAGCGGTTAATCAGCCTAACGAAGCAAGCCGTCGCTTTTGCTGCCGCTTCTGCTGATGCTCTTGTTCCTCTAGCAGCGGTGTCGCCCGCTTCCGTGCCCCACACGTTCGGAAGCACAAAAAGCAGAGCGCGAAGAACGCCCACACAAGCTCGGCTGCTGCCGTGCGCTCTCGAGTGACCCGCGCGGTGTCGCGGCGTTTCCCACGTCGCCGCAGCCGCCTCGCTTGTCGTCGCTTACACGTTTACTCGATTAACTGAAATGAGAGACCGCGCGTCTCCGCGTGCGTTGGCCGGCGCTCACAAGAGGGGTGGCTGCGGTCGCAGAAGCCGCGCTCGCTTCCAGGGGGGGCGAGTGTCGGAGGAGGAAGTGCTGAGCGCGGTGGAGGGAGACAGCTAATCTGGCAAACGCGCAATGTTGTCGCCGCCACCAACGACGTTAGCGTTGGCGTCGGGTCGACACGTACGCCCTCTATACGCGCTGCCTTTGTGCATGCATACGAACGTGAGCAGAAGCAAGGTAAGGGAGCGTAGAGGACGCTGTAAAGAGGCAAGTGACAAAATCGAGAACATACAAAAAAAAAAAGGAAGATGCGAGTGCGACACCTACAGGGCCGAGCGCGCTTCAGTGCCGGTGGCGGGCGTGGCGGTGGTGTCGGTCGCCCATGAGTGTCGCGCCTGCCTTCATGCTCGCGGGCACCTGCGCACGTGTCGCGTGGCGGTGGTTTCCGGGTGAGCGCCTATTTATCGCGACGAGTTATGGCCGCATGCGCCCCCCCCCCCCCCCTCCCTGGTGCACGGTGGCGCGGCGTCGAAACGTGATCGCCCCCTCCCCCACCGCTCGCTTCGTATGCTTGCTATAGCTACCGCCGCTCTGCGCACTCAGCACCGGCTTCGTGGTTAAGGCTTCATGCGCTTCGGCCTGGGGCAACCATGCTCCGTTGCGTAACCGAACGTAACCGTGGTTGGTTGCGCGCACTTATGTACGGGTGTGCGGATTTCTCATCATAACGAGGGGGGCGGGGGTATACGTGGGAAAGGGGCGGGCGCAGTGACCGGAAGTTGGCTGGCTGCGTCAAATTGGGCTTGGTTTATAGTTGGGTTCTATAATCAGTCTACGTATCATGTGCGGCTGTCGTCATGGAAGCGCTGGTCCTCGCGCAGTCATTGGTTGGGATGACGTCACGAAAACAGTCACGTTCGCTATAATCATACAGTTATCGGCAAGTAGGCATACTTTGCTTCTAGAAAATTTCTTGGCTTTCTCGCACTGTCGAAAGTAATTTCCATTATTATTTTTCAAAAAAAAAATTCCATGTGATAGCTGTCTGAATTTTCCAGGCCAGTGAAAAGCTAGCCCTCATTAAAAAATTTACAAAAAAATAAGTTCGGTCATTTCTGCACTCTGAATTCTTCCTGAGTAATGTAGAAGCATTGCGTTTTGCTATCAGCAAAAAAAAAAAGAAAACCGCCAGCAGGACAGTTTTACGTATTTTTTCGTTCTTTAGCCAACAAAGTACCGTTTTTATAGAAAGCGTACGCAATATTTTTGAGCAATATAAAACGCTTCATCGCCTGTCTGTACTACTAGTAAAAATGTATGAACCCGAATAGAACACAATAAGCCAATTGAATAATTCCCAAGTTCCAGAAAAGTGCGGTTTACCGCGTTTTCAACCTGAAATTCCATAGTGAGGAGTTCCAAGTAATAATGTAAAATGGGGATGGTTGCATAGCTAATGCAATTACCATTACGCTTATCGATTTTTATCAGAATATTTTTGTTTTAGGCTAAAAACAATTTTTAAGTTGAACGCCATCTCCGCCAGTGATCGCAGCCCCGTAACGCAACTGCACTGCGTGGAACACTCTCGCAAGTTCCTAAAAGGCAAACGCCTGTCCTTTAGTGCTTTCCTTTTCCAAGTGGCGCCGAACAGCTGCAGAATCAAGTTTTTTTCTTCCTGTTGAAGTGAAGACTCGAATTCGCTATTAGTATAAACACTCGGTTTTGTACTAAATCGGGGTTCTGTACCACGATCGAATTCATGAGAAATGTTCGCGCGTTCGTATATCAAATCTGGTCGTGTTTTTGGCCTGTTACAGCCTACAGCTCTCCGTTGCATTGCAGACTACAGCTAATTACAGTCGCCTCCCCGTCGGCTTCCCCGCGGAGGAGAACCCTTAATCCATACCAGGCTCACACGGGATACGCGCTCACTGCGGGCATGATCGTCGAATGGCAGTCCTGTTAGAAAGTCTACGGACTTCTCCCGCGGAAAATGACGACCTTGAGAAAGACGCCGACGACCAAGCGACAACAATCACGTGTACAAAGCGTAACACGGGTACCCGCCTATCATCAGCAGAACACATGTGGGGATGCCCCGGCTACCACGAAGTAGGACAAAGCCCTCCAGACACACGTCGCCACATGCCGTGAATGTATACTACACCATCGACGCTTGGGCCTGACCCACGCTGCGAGGCAGACATTGAACGTGAAATGTTGTCACCCTGCCGCCCCCTCCCCACTCCCATTAATAGGCATTCGTACCTGCCCACCTTTATTAAAGAATTTTTTTCACTAATTAAACTTGCAGTTAGCAGTTTGTTTTCCAGGCCACCACTTTTCATGGTAAGTGCGCTGCAGCAATTAGCAGCAGTTAAGCACAGTCCGCGGGCTCTGTTTTGGCAATAAAACTTGTGTGCGCTAGAGGGATATAAAAATAAATTGGTTTACTTTGCTGTCACTAACGGCGCGTCGGCTTGATAACCTGATAACCTGATTAAACTTTGGAGCAGTAACGAGAAGAGCTGGCACCAAAGCTGTCTGGGCACACCTCAAGGTGACGCTTTGGTTGGTTTGGTTTATGGCGTTTAACGTCCCAAAGCGACTCAGGCTATGGGGGACGCCGTAATGGAGGGCTCCGGATAATTTCGAGCACCTGGGGTTCTTTAACGTGTACTGACATCGCACAGCACACGGGTTTTTATACTCAGTTTCATACATCAGGTGCAACGCTGTGAAAGGTACCGAAGTAGTCCGCAAGTCAAAATAAAGGGAGGCGTGTTACTCCGCGCTTGTTCTGCGGCCGAGTGATGTAAGGCACAAGAAAGCGACAGCGTATAGACAGCAATAACAGTGCATTTAATCAAGCTGATGACAAATTTGTCATGTAGTAAGCTTGCAGGCAAAGCATTCACTAGCAGGATGGTTAACTAATATTGAATAGTTAAGTTTTTAACCATATTGTTAGGCTACTTAATTAATGAGAGGCGTGTACCCACTGCAACATCCATATCAATTTTTAGAACTTCGAAAACGCGGTTATCCGTCGGCGCTGAGGCCCAACAAATATTGGCTATTTCGACGAGTTACGTGCACTGCAGAGGTTGCTTAGCTTGCAAGCTTCTCGAAGGCGCATGTATTTTGGCGCGATGTAGCCGAAATTTGTTGGGTTACAGCGGCGAGGGTCACCACGTTTCCGAAATTCTAAAAAAATGATATAGATGTTACTTAAAGCGGGGTACACGCCTCTCACTAATTAAGGGGCCTAACAGTAATAGTTAAAAAGTTAACTATTTAATATCAGTAAAACAGCCTGCTAGTTAGCGAGTCTTGGCTGAATTCTGATGTACTAAGCCGCTGACAATGCCATGCCAAAACAAAAAAGAAACCGCACTTCTATCAAAAACCATATTTTTAAAAATTGCAGAAAGTCTTGGTCGAAACACCCTGCACACTCTGTAGACACTTGCACGACTATGTGGGAGTAAAAAGAGAGTAAACTCTCCTCTAGCGCATACCCTTTATGAAAGGGAGGGCGCTAGAGTACAGCTTACTCCCTTTTTACTGTTTTCTGTTTAGAGTGTATATGTGCACCGTGCACTGCTCACTGGACGCCGTATTGGGATGGGCTGCGCCGTTTCCGCTGCGACAGTGCAGGTATAGTACGTGTCTACACAGCGACACCAGACGTGAGCGTGCTCCCTTCGCCCGGTATGAACCAAGGAGGTCGTGGCATAAATCACGCGCGGAGAGAATCAGGTTTATTACCTGCACCATGAGCGTGCCAAAGCCTGCTCGCCTTACTCGTCGCGTGCGCTTGTTTTCCCTGCCAGCGTGATCCTTTAGCGTGGGGCTTGTGATTGTATACCATCGGTCTGAGGTATGGACCTCCTTCACCCCGCGACGTCACGAAGATGCGGTGGCGCTGATGTTAGCAGCGACTTTCGCATGGTAGGCAAAACAGGTTCCGCTTGCCCGTGCCTACCGCAGCTGCCGCAGTTACCGGCGGCTGCTTCAAGCCTGTGCACTGCAGAAGCAGCATGTATTGACCAGCTGCGTCACTGCTGGATCCGCGTAGTAGCATAAAAAATATTAAATTAGCCTCGATAGGTTTCTCGCGCATAAATGCCGCATTCGGAAACTGGCTAACAGGCATTGGGCCACGGTAGTAAAGCGCGAAGTCTGGGAGTCGATAGGCACTGCCACTCAATGCACTTAATAGCATGCAAGTTACTGCGTTCATTCACCTGAACTTCAGGATAGTAGGCTGATAATTGCTCAAGGAAAAAAAAAGACATATGTAGCGCACACGTACTTATAACCTTGAGCCGGAGGGCACGGGGCGCCGACAGGTTCACTCGCCCCCAAGGAATGCGTTTTTTTGTTAATAGCACACCATGTTTAAATGGCGCGTTTTGTGACATTTAATAGTTACTTGAAACTGTTTCTTGATATGACGACGTAATTATTTCATTCGAGTAGAAAGAAGTCTGGTAAGTTCTGTCAATCTTGCGCGGTCGCGTTGGTGTGCTTAGAATAGCGTACCTTAAGTGTGCTAAACGCCATATGCTTTTTCATTGCATCATGCATGTGTCATGTTTCATGAGGTAATACATGATCGCGAAGCTTGTTTGGAAAGAAGCAGCCGCAGGCGTGCTACTAACAGACACGTGGCGAGATTGAGAGGGGACGCGGCATGAAAAGTGTTTTCGTTGTAACTAAACTTGGTGTAAATATGAAATTCCTACGCTAGTTTCAGTCATTCCTTTTATTTATAGCTATACCTGGCGCAGTTCTGGGTAATTATAATTAACACCATCGTCAAGTCCCCCCAAGCTAGGTATCTAATTGAGTAGATAGTGCGCAGTTTTTTTTTTTTTATGCCAGCATGTGCATAAAGCCCTGTTCTGTATGATGACGCGATTAGTTGTTTTTCTATATGATCAGTACTTATGCATGCATAGTTACATGAAAACGTTTCTTACAAAAAATAACTAACACAATACTGCACGTGTAGAAAAAAAAAATCGAGATTTATTACGCTCCTCAACGTCTCAGGAATAGTTTGCGACAAATGGAATCATTTGATTTTCATGCGAATTACGAAGGTGAGTGATCCCGTCGCAGAAAATGTGAGAGGTCAGAAAACGAACCTTAAAGTTTATTCCCTCGTTTATGGCATCTTCGCTTTCGCTTTGGTCAAAGAAATGCGGCACTGAAATCAAAAAAATTACCTCACAATTTTTGACGACCACACTTCTAAAAAGCGTAATTTATAAATTTGTACTCAATATTTTGCTATAATTTTTCGTCACGAAACTAGACTTCAGGGCTAGGAAAGAAAATAATTCTAGAAATAAAAAATTTTCATCAAATCGACCAGCTTAACAAGAGGACAAGTCGGTCTGGCTGGTGCGTGGTCATGCGGCTAAAAACAGCGCTAAGCGAGACAGGAGATCGGGGACACGACGCTGTCCCCACTTTTCGCGCAGCGCGACACGTACGTATGTCAGCAGACGATGAGCGCATGTCTGCTCCGACGAAACAACGCCAGCACTTCCCCTCACTACTGCCCCGAAGTAAAATCATTCCGGCTAGTGCAGAGTGTCAAAACTTGCTTTATTCAATGCCCAGCGCATAAATAAACGGCAGGAACGCTTTCTACATGTTTACTACTAACCATATATACAATACACTGTGGCAAACTATTTCTATTTATAGGTCGCACGTGGACAACGCGAGCTCGTGTACTTCGACAAATTACTAAGTTGGAAGCATCGACCATTGCTATGATTCGCAGAAACTGGAAACGCGCCTACAAGCCTTGAAAACCCGCGCACAACACCTATCCGCGACACCACTCCCCGACCTTTTGCCTACCACGAGCTCGCTAGCGACTGCAGCGCCACCTCGTTTGTTTACAAACATGCAGGAAGTCCATACTGACCGACTTGTATCTCCCTTCGTTTTGTTTTTACGCTCGTGTCATTCGGTGTACTGTGTGACAGCGCACGAATAGAGTGGGTTGGTCCGTCCTCACAATTTTGATTGTTTCTCCGCGCAGAGATATGTCAGGAAAGGGCTTTGATTGCACGGGGCGGCGTCGGTGTGGCGACGCTATAGTCTTGCCATTATACGCATGATCTAAACAGCCGAACTATACAAACCTCCGACTTTAAAGAGCTGAAACACGAAGTCGGTACGTCATTTTAGATCTCGGGTGCAAGAGATGGAAGGAGGTGGAAACGCTTTTTTCGGAGTTGCGCTTTTGTACCTCCTAGAAAGAGAACCGTTTAATGCCGCTGCTGTACAGTCTTTGTCGAAAGTATACATCCCATAGGGTCTGCTTCTGAGCCCTGCAGTGCAACTTCTCTTGCATGCTCAGCGACACTAATCTCAGGAAGGCGGGAGGAACTTAAGTCCTCTACCCTCCCAGGCTTAGGACTGTCAAATGTGCTAAAGAGCCACGTCACATGGCTTGGAAGCAAACCCCTTGGCTTGTATATTTTTGACAATTGTTGATAATGAAGCCAGAAGGCAAAAAATGCTCACCGCTCACCGACTAGAGAGGTTGTTTGTGCGCTATATACGCGCAAAGGCAGCACAGCGTTCCTGTTTATTGTGCTTAATCAATCAGGTTTCTGATACATACAGAGTCTTAACTGAGTCCTTGATATCGGTCCCGAAGCTTGACCACTCCAAGATATAGTCGAATCTGGACATTGTCTCGAGGTTGGGTAACTTCAAGACATATATTCGAACCTGGACATTGTCTTTGGGTCTGAACGCGGTGTTCTCTCTTTTAGCTCTCTATTAAACGGCTTCTTTTCTCTACATCCACGGTAATATTCGCGTTGGTTAATCATTCTCGTCCAGAAGAACAGACTCCTTGACATTTGAGAGAGAGAGAGAATGATGAACGGAAATGCAGGGAGGTTAACTAAGAGACGCCCTGTGTGCTACCCTACACGTGGGAAGGGTGACATTTAAAGGGAAAGATAGAAAGGGGAGAGAGGAAGGTAGATGACTTTTTCGCGTGACCGCAGTCCGTAACTATAACAGGGTACACTGGGCACACTGTGAAAGTTTACAACCACTGTGCCATCGCGCCCATTGCACGGGCGACTTTAATTCATTGAGCAGAGAGGCCATTCACAGTACTTCATCACATCGTGCGCGCTCACTGATATGACTCCGTCAGCCGGGTACGGGGGACCCCCAAAGTGAGCGTTCTAAAACCATGGGATGCAGGTGGCGTTCAGACTGAGTCTTGCACGCACTCGACTGCTCCGCAATGAGCCATTCTGGTGAAATCAAGCCAGGCGGCAATGATAAGACTACACCATAAAAAGGCACGAACATCATAATGCTTTCTTCTAATTGCATAAGATGGCGCCTACTCACAGTCTTCTAAAAAGCACCGCACTCAACCACGCACTCCCTTGAAACGTCATTTGCGACAGCGAAAGTCTCTAACCGTATGCACATCTCCTTATCTTAGTCGTTTCCGCACCTGGCGGTGAGCTATTCGTCGCCGCTCAGTCGGGCTGATACATCGCCACGTTTTGGGCGCATCGCCAGGCTCATCGGAAGCGTTCAGTCACGTATGCTAGATAGTGCACTCATTTCCTTCGGCAGCCTGCAAAGTTCGGTGCCTGGCTGCTTTCTGAGAACCTTTCCCCACATTTTTTTTTTACTTGT
Source organism: Amblyomma americanum (assembly GCF_052857255.1). Lineage (NCBI taxonomy): Eukaryota > Metazoa > Arthropoda > Arachnida > Ixodida > Ixodidae > Amblyomma > Amblyomma americanum. The sequence continues at coordinate 50,003,755 of NC_135498.1, forward strand.
GCTACTTCTCGGCTTACTCAGCGTCAATTCTCGCACTTTACACACCTGCTCCACATTTTATCTGGCCGTCTGCCTTGCTTATTAATGCAGAGTTGCTTTCTGAGCTTCGCTCGCCAGATATCCGGGCACCCAGTTTGGAGTCCGAGCTGGATAGCTCGCCTGGATAGCGGTAATGCTTTCACGTAATGCCTTCAGGGGCCCTTCAGGTGAAAACAAATGAATACATGTAAGTGAAGGCCACTCAGCACAACTGCAGCCTATATTGCTCTTAGTAAAAATTGATTTTCTTGCACTTTCTGGTTATGCTGACGTCTGGCCGGCAGCAAAACGCGCATTTATCTACGAGAAAATTCAATTTCAAAAATCTTCCCGCCAACTGATTCAATCTCGTGACATCCTTATCGGAAATGACGGGTTGCCGTCGCTTTGAATCCAATGGAGGTGTATAGTAGCCTCTGGGATTCGCGTCTAAAAATTGATGTAGAATGCATTTTACGCATTTTACTTTGCGAAGTCGGCCGGTGATGGCAATATTTTTATTTCATTTAATTCGTTTTCCCCATAGTTTATAAAAGCTCTGTTTTCGACGAAGGTATTCTCTTTTTGATTAGAGCGCGGCAATTAACTTATCGATTTGGGTCAACTTTTCCGCAGTGTCTCTTTAATTAAAAAGTGCACACTGCATCCATGGCCGCGTAACTATGGGAGGAGAGGTTATCCAAGTTATCCAGGTGGGAACTTAGGAAGAGCGGAAGACGGGATAAAGATTAGCAGAAGGGAGCCTCAGTAGAATACGTGGGCTTCTCGGTGCCCGGCAGGTCGTATGGGGAATGCATTTTTGAAGCAGCAGTTGCACCCAGCGGCTCATTTAAGTATCTGCAAATTCTTTTTTGTTTCTGCCTGTTGGAATTTGTGAGAAATACACGACATTAACGATCTGTATGTGGGTCCATGCCAAACGCACCAGAATTTGCGCTGGATCGACCCACCCCTATTTCTGCAAGATAATTTATGGCTCTTTGTCGCACTGTGGAGAGTTATTTCCGCCAAACATTTAGAGGAAAAAGAAATTGTCCTCTTATGTAAAACCCCTTTGAATTTTCCAGACGAGTGCAAAACTGTTTTCCGGTAAAAAATTTACAAAAATCAATTCTTTTATTTTCGCGCTCAAAATTTTTTCCTGAACAACATAGAAGCATTGCATTGTATCGGCCAAGAATAAACCTCCAACAGAAAAGTTTCATGCGCTTTTTTAGTTCTTTAGTTTAGCCCAAAAGTACCATTCATACAATTTCTTTTTCAGGAAAAAATTTACGCGACCTACGAGCACAATGTAAAACGCTACATCGGCTGTCGGTTTTTCAACTAACACCATCGCCGCCGATTATTGTTGTCCTGTAAAGCCACTGCACTGCACAACAAGATAGCGGCACTGCTGAAAATCCTAATCTGCGGTGTACTCACACGTTCAAAAGTTCATACTAACATGCTCTGACTGTAGTCGGAATTAGTATACTTCTCACGTGCTGTGTTTACAAGACGCGGTATCAACTGACTCGAAGATCTGGCGTTTTCTTCTCTTGGGCCGTGACTCTCGATCACCCGGAGCCGAAAAATTTCACTGTTCTTTTGAAATATGTAATATTAGCAGTTATCCACCTGAGAGAGCAGGTACAATTAATACAGCCATTATCCCAAATACAGACTAGAACATTTCGCAGTATTAAGCCAAGTCGCCGTACTAGTGGAGCATCCAGCGCAGTGCAGCAGCGTGTTCTAGTAAAGGTGTTCACAATAAAATTTGCTCATGCCACAGGTTCAGCCCTAATTACGTATTAAACCGTATTCAGTAAATATGAAAGACATGATACGTTAAACTTAATGTTTCGATAGATCCTTTTCAAGGAAGTTCGTTGCGATTTCTTTTTTCACGAAATAATTTCGAACTAAAGTTTCTGAACCAACATACTAGCCGATGGCTACAGATAAGCACGTAAGTAGAGAGACGCCTGGTTATTTATTACCAGTATATTCAAGACATGCGAGCCAACCCTCCTGAATGGTAAAATACAAACGTATTACAACCAAAACGCTACCTCGCGGTGTGCCCCGACAGCTTTGGTGCCAACCCTTCTCGTTACTGCGCCAATGTTTAATCAGGTTATGCGATTAAGCTGACACGCCGTTAGTGACCACCTTTCTTTGTTTCCTCGCTAGCCCACACACGTTTTATCGGCGAAACAGAGCCCGCGGACTGTACTTCGCTGTAAAGTAATTGCTGCAGCGCACTTACCATGAGAAGTGGCACCCCTGAAAACAAACTGCCCGCTGCAAGTTTAATTAGTGAAAAAAATCTTCAATAAAGGTGGGCAGGTACGAAGGCCTATTTATGGGAGAGGGGAAGGGGCTGACAGGGTGACTACACTTGAAGGTCAATGCCTGCCTCGCAGCGTGGGTCAGGCCGAAGCGTCGTTACTTTGTGTAGTCCATTCATTGTATGATAGCCGCAGCTGGCAGAGGACGGTGTTATTTGGAGAGATATTGGACAGGCCGAGAGGCATTGCAGTGGGCTTAGTCAGGCTGATGCTGCTGCCTATGATGATGATAACTAATGGTGTCGAGAGGTGCTTGAGGTGTTAGATGGTGTCTTGATGTGTTTTTTTCTGCCTTCACGGTAGCCGGGGCATTCACACATGTGTTCTGCTGATGATAGGCGGGCACCCGTGTTACGCTTTGTACACGTGATTGTTGTCGCTCGGTCGTCGGCGTCTTTCTCAAGGTCGTCATTTTCCGCGGGAGAAGTCCGTAGACTTTCTAACGGGACTGCCATTTAACAATCGCGTCCGCAGTGAGCGCGTATCACGTGTGAGCCTGGTATGGATTAAGGGTTCTCCTCCGCGGGGAAGCCGACGGGGAGGTGACTGTAATTAGCTGTAGTCTGCAATGCAACGGAGAGCTGTAGGCTGTAACAGGCCAAAAACACGACCAGATTTGATATACGAACGCGCGAACATTTCTCATGAATTCGATCGTGGTACAGAACCCCGATTTAGTACAAAACCGAGTGTTTATACTAATAGCGAATTCGAGTCTTCACTTCAACAGGAAGAAAACAACTTGATTCTGCAGCTGTTCGGCGCCACTTGGAAAAGGAAAGCACTAAAGGACAGGCGTTTGCCTTCGAGGAACTGGCGAGAGATTGCCACGCAGGGCAAAGGTATTACGGGGCAACAATCACCGGCAGTGATTCCTGTCAACTTCCGTTACTCCGATAGCAATCACTAAGCGTAATTACGTTTACATTAGCTAGGCAGTGAGCTGAATTTTGTATTTCTACATGGACCACCTAACTATGAAATTTAAGGCTAAGTACGCGGCAAATCGCACTCTTTTTCAACTTTGAAATTTGTTTTCATTAATCTATGTAAAAAAATTAACCACCTGCAAAAATTTTTGCCACGTAGTACGTGTCGGATGAAGCGTTTTATATTGCTCACAAATGTTGCGTTCACGTTTTCTGTAAAAACTGTAAAAATGGAATTTTTTAGGCTCAACGAAAGATATAAAAAATAATAAAACTCTCCTGCTGGAAGCTTATCTTTTGCTCACACCAAAATGCAATGCTTCTATATTGTTCAGGAAAAATTTTGAGCGCAGAAATAAAATACGTTTTTCTAGTTTTTTTTGTGTGAGACCTAGTTTTGTACTCGTCCAGATAAATCAGAGCTGTCACATGGCCAGACAATTATTTTTTTGCCAGAAATATTAAAATCATAATTTGGACAGTGCGACAATGAGCCATAAATTTTCTAGCAGAAATCAGGGAGCGCAAGGTCTCGTGCGTTTCGTATGGATCCAATGATCAATACGGAACACCGAAATGGTTAGCGAGCCTCCGACGTGCGATGTGTGGTGAGTGCGCGCAGTGGAGAGATCGCAGTTGTCTGGCAACCATGGGGACGAAGAAAAAGCCAGATGGCTCCGTGCTATAGTGCTCTCCGCGCTACAGAAACGTCAGTAATCATTGTTAACCTAACGTTCGCTACCCTTCGACCCTTCATTAAAGGGACACCTAGGAGAAATTCAAGTTCGCTTGTATCGATAGAATGCCAACTCCGAACCACAAACATACCACTCTTTATGAAAACGAAGCTCCTGTAACGTAGAAAAAGAGCATGAGCTAATATACAGCTATCGCTGCCACTAGCCAATCCCGTATAAGTGCATGCGCGATGACGAAACAGCCGAAAAACGCCACGTATCTGAGCACTCCACCCCAGCTGTTGTGTGCATGCAAAGTGTTGTGCGCGTGTGTATTTATTTTTATTTTTTCTTTCTTGAATGTACATGCGCACAACCTGGACAACTTTATTGTTACCCTTTGTAAATAGTGTATATATGACCACTCCCTGTGTCCTACTGGTCCGGAGTTCCCGGGTTAGAACCCGACCGCGGCGGCTGCGTTTTTATGGAGGAAAAACGCTAAGGCGCCCGTGTGCTGTGCGATGTCAGTGCACGTTAAAGATCCCCAGGTGGTCGAAATTATTCCGGAGCCCTCCACTACGGCACCTCTCTCTTCCTTTCTTCTTTCATTCCCTCCTTTATCCCTTCCTTACGGCGCGGTTCAGGTGTCCAAAGATATATGAGACAGATACTGCGCCATTTCCTTTCCCTAAAAACCAATTATTATTATTATTGTCCCCTCACCTCTTTCATTTCACTTCTTCATACTGCCTGCTATCCTTTATTTCCACTACCCCAGCTCAGGTGCCGCCGCCACAGTGATGGCAGATGCCGGGGTTAGCAAAAAGCGTTTAACTTCCATTTTTATTATTATTTTTTAATAAACACATGCATCTCTGAGGCTGACAAATGTGCATGAAGGTTAGACGTGCGATCGATATTGAAGTAAATAAGTTTTGCTTTGAAACTGCTAGTGCACTTTTATCACACGAGCAAGGCGGAAAAAATGACAGCCTGAATGTTGCAAGCCAAACAGAACATTTATTTGGCGGCGCTACAGGCGGCCAGCCGAGTTTCGGTATGTTTTAGTGTTTCACGGCTACGCGCTTTGCGTTCACACATTGTTTCGTTTTCGACCCGCATCAGTTAACAGCAGGGAACCTCGAAGTGCCCCTCTAAGTGCTCCTGGGACGAAGTTTACACCTCGACACGCACCTGCGGCGAGGGAAACACCTGTGGATATAGCTGATGTTGCATGGTCTCCACGTTAGCAAGCGCACCGCTCGGCGTGTTCGCTTCGTCAACGTCCCGAGACTCTGGACTGCATAAATGCAGCGCTACGAGGACTATTATTACAGAATTTGAATATATCCGTGAGTAGCAGTCACAACTCATCAGTCGTGACCGCAGCTAGGCGGTGACAGCGTCGGCAGCTGCGCTTGGCTTGCTGCCGACGCTGGCGACTCCTTCGCGTCCGCACTATTCAGCCAGACCCGCCGCCTCAGCCCTCAAATGCATCGCATGCTGTGTGGGGTTCAGGTAGCTGAAGTGCAGGCCGCAGCTCTTTGCGAGAACTTCTTTGTCGGAAACGGGAACTGGAATCATCGTAACGCTGGTGCAAATGTAAACGAAGGGACGAGAGGCTTTCAACGTACGGCCGGCGGTATATAGTTTTCATTTCGGCTTGCTGCTAGGCTCCACCGCTCGCCGCCAGGAATCACGGAGTCCCCATTTACGTTACTTTTAGGCTATTTCGTCATCAGAGAGTCCCGAGTTTGAATCAGAGCGGCGGGAAAAGTTTAAACGTCGAATCCAAATCTCTTAGCACTGAATGCACCTTTCGCACGCCGGACAAGCGACAACAAAGCCGGCACGGAAGACCGAACTATCGGATCTTACTAACAAAAAAATTGATATAGATGTCCTCAGTGTCCCTTTAACCTCATTTCTTTCATTTTATCATTATGAGTTTATTCATTCTGTCATAGGCAGAGTAAATTCCCCCGCATAACGCCTCAAAACACTCGTCTCTGCAGCCCATGCCACGCGCCTCTTTGCTGTGTGTGCCATCGTGGTGGCCCGCGGTTATGGTGGTCGGCTGCTGACCCGAAATACGCGAGTAATATCCTAGCTGTGGCGGTCTCATTTCGATGGAGACGAAATGCTAGAGGCCCGTGTGCTGTGCGATGTCATTCCATGTTAGAGAACCTCAGGCGGTCGAAATTATCCGTATCCCTCCCCTAGGGCGTGCCTCATTGCCTGAGTCGTTTTCGGACGTTACCCCATAAAACCAAAGCAATATGTTTGTGTTTTTTTGCGTTTTACTTTTCTGCTTCCCTCCGCATTACTAAGAAAGTGGGAGGACTGATGCTGGGAAGGGGGGGTGGAGAACTTGATTCCACCCCCCCCCCCCCACCCCCCGGGCTCCCCCTTGGCTACGTGTCTGGCATTGAGTTAAAGATTATATAGAAAGAGAGCTCCAAGCGTCCGCTGGATATCTAAACCAACCGCAGCTTTATCAAGCCGCTGGCATGCATGCATGGTGAGCTGAGAGAGCTGTAAGCTCGTTGTCTGCAGGCTTGCTATCGCGAGTATAGCAAGCTACCGCACGCGTAACACATGCCCACCTGTATAGACTAGTTTATGCTTTTCAGCAGAGCGATGACGGAGTGATAAAATCCAGTTTATTGCGGCAAAAGCGACCCCCTTAGTGCAGTGGTGCGCTGATGATCGCGCGATGCGCCCGTATTCCGCGATTATTGGCTGCAATATTTCAACAGAGGCTCCAAGCCTGACACGAAGGCACGCGAAGGCTAACCAGAACGTAATCGAGCCGAGCGATTTACGAAACGCAGAAACTAAATAAAAAAAGAAAAGTATTACAAACGTGCAAGCTATTGGCTGCACTCATTTTTCAGCATCTTATCATAGACACACGAACACAGATAAAAAAAAAAGAACTGTAGACGGGAACTGCGACTTTTTTTTTTTTCCGACCCATGCAGGGGACTCACCGTCCAGAAAACCGCCACATTTTTCGCGGTTATGTTGCACAAAGACGCTCGTGTCAACAGCGATCAGCGAATTGCGACTAAAGACCGCGATAAGCGCACGCAAGACGAATTGTGTCGTTCATCGCGAACGTTGCACGTATATATGTATACGTGCCCCGAAGCGAGCACGCTTCCACGGTCCGTGTCCGAGATGAGGCGATTAATATCGTGCGAAAGCATATAATACGCGCAACGCGCATGCGCGTGCTGTGCATTGCATGCGCGCTCTGTACAGCGCTGGAGAGTCGGTGGCGCGTGGTTCTCGTTTATAATAGGACTCTTTTTTTTTCTCTCTCTGTCTACCAGGTTCGGTTTGGTTCTTCTTTTATATCGCTTTCTATCGATTTCGCGCATATGTCCGGAAGGCTCATTTGGGTAAAACGTTAATTGCCGCTTTTCGATCACGAAGGTTCGAACGGTGGTTCGACATGGGCCAATATTTCTTCTCTATCTCCGCTGGCACGCATGATCGGTCCGTGGTTCCAGATTTTGTGCGTTTTTTTTCTTCTTTACTTAAATGTCGCAACTGACCGATAAATCGAGTTCTCCTCCTGGTCCTTGTAAATGCGCGATTCATACAAGCAGCCACCAGGAAAACTAAGTCGTGACTAGCAGTAAGGAACAGGGAAAAAAATCCCTCATTTCTTTTTTTTTTTTACGGTCGCTGTTCGAGCGTATCGTGTAAAACCGTTGTTTTATAAGGCGTTGATGCTTATCGCGTTTCTATGTAGTACAAGTTTCGTGCGTGTCTTGTATATATGTTCCTCGATACTGTAACAAATGCGTGCTCGAGCGTGTCGCGTATCACACTGGTCGCAGAGTTAGGCCACAGATACTGGGTGGCTCTTTTTCCGGCGTCCCGACACCCGCTGTTACGACAAGCAAGCTTATGAAGGGGAAACAACGCCCATGTGCCCATTAGAAAAACCGGTGGTTATCACGGCAGCAGCGGGCTGGTTAAGTCGTCTCTTGCGGTTCGGAATTACTCGGCGATAAAACTGAAACTTGAATAGCGTGGCAGCATTATGCAAATGTATCGCAGCCAGTGTCACATACTGGCACTATTAGTTTGGAAAGCAGTAACTCAATGGGCGTCCTTTCCCGCGGTATATGCTAGCCCTGAGTGACTGCGCATGCGCCGCGTCGTTCACTCTTCTTCAATCACGCCAGTTACGAAATTCCAAATCAAAATCCACGCATACCTTGCGGACAGTCTTCGAAGGTATGTGAACGTTAGAGCCGCTTACACATAGTAGACAGTTTTAGATGTGCGTACGCAACGGCTTAGCGTACGCAAGGAGTTTGCGGGGACGGTAGTGCGCATGCGCAGAACGCAAGCGCAAGCTCTGCGTCTTGCGTGCGTACGCTAGCCAGCGGAGTTTGCGTTGCGGCGCTTGCGTGGCTTGCGTACGCTAACTTTGACAAGATGGCGGCGCCCTGCTCGCCCGCTTCGGAATAAATACATGTCGCCGCTGGATTCTCCGACGCAATAGCTCGCTCAAATGGTAGCGGTTCGCTTTTATTTCACCTACTCTTGCCCACACGTAGCGGTAAAAGCGATAACTAGCCCCTGATTTTTAGATAATTCGGCGATATTCAAGCTCCTAGGTCTAACTAAATGCAGTGTGTTTTCCTCGTAGCAACGACACCTGGCGAAGCTGTTTTCTGGCTTTCAGCCAGTTCTTACATTTTCTTCGATTTGCATAGTTTTTCTTCTTGCAACAAAAAAAGGCTCACAATGAACTCACTCTAGTTATCAGTAATCACGGATGAAATTTTCTTCAACCGAGCGTTGATGTGCTTTGACGTCTTGTCACTAGATGGCGCTACGTGCGCCTAAGGGACGCTACCGCTCGGTCAGCGAAAACTATACTTCGGAACGGACAGCATAACGCACGCAGCGCCGTAAAGCTTTGCGTACGCAATCACTTGCGTACGCACAGCTAAAACTGTCTAGTATCTGCATCCATGGGATGCGCAGTAAGTTATTCTTCGAGCCCTGCAACTCGCAGTATTACTCCATGTCAATGTCTTGAGCAGATCTGTACAGTTCAAATGGATGCACCACCCAGGAAGCTGAATGCCGAAACGTGACTTACATGGATAATTTAGAAGCTGGCGCACCGGACCCTGCATGTATAAGTGTATATTGTCGTGGGCGGTGTTGCTGGCAGTGTTTTATTACAGTATACGCATATGGCACTGTATCGGTGTTTTCTGCGTGTCGCAGTCACTTAGCATTGAATCGTGCATTGGTATCCTGTGTACGGGCGTCGTATATGTACCGAATCTCATCTTTTTCGGTGAAATTAGCTGTAAATATGCACGCACCTTCTCGTTCTGGTAGGCGGTGACGGCGATGAAGCCCGTCTCCTTGAACACGTACGTCCTGAAGGTGCTGTACGGCAGCTTGAGGATGTCGTTGGCCCGCACCAGGTGGAACCGCGGCTGGTACTTGTGCATCGAGTTCAGGATGGTCTGCAGAAAAGCAGGAAGGGTGACGTTGATGAAAAAATATTGAAAAAAGGAGCTTTACTTCACAACACTGATCGAGATGAATCGTGAAATGCACGGTGAGAGAGAATCTGCCGGGTTATTATCAAATAGAATAGCGTATAGGTACTCACCTACGGGGCAGATACGTGGAGGCTAAAGAAAAAAGTTCAGCTTAAGTTGAGAACAACGCAGCGAGCCATGGAAAGAAAAATGATAGGTGTAATGTTAAGAGACCGGAAGCGGGCAGAGTGGGTGAGGAAACAAACGCGGGTTAATGACATCCTAGTCGAAATCAAGAGAAAAGAAATTGGCTTGGGCAGAGCATGTAATGCGAAGGCAAGATAACCACTGGCCCTTAAGGGTAACGGAGTGGACTCCAAGAGAAAGTAAGCGTAGCAGGGGGCGGCAGAAGGTTAGGTGGGCAAATGAGATTAAGTTTGCAGGCAAAGGGTGGGTGCAGCTGGCAAAGGATAGGGTTAATTGGAGAGACATGGGAGAGGCCTTTGCCCTGCAGTGGGTGTAGTAAGGCTGATCATGATGATGATGAGAATAGCGAAGAACGGAATGGAACAGCTGCCCTAGCTAGCATGCACGTGGCG